>NC_056742.1:327145906-327253406 GCF_019279795.1 Protopterus annectens
TTTGCTAAGAACTGTTAGTTGTGCTGAGTCTGTGGGATGGTTTAGAGAGACTGAAAGAGTTAAGAATGCTATGAGTGCATTTCTGACAGAAGTGAAACCATGCTGGTTTCTACAGAGAACGCAAGAAAGGATATGACTGTAGATAGCTTGTTTTGCAAAAGAATGGAAACAGTGAACATGTCTAAGCTCATTATTGGATTTATTTAACTTTAATATCTTTGCATTGTATGATGTCACATCCAAGTTCTGATTTAATATTTTGCTTCTCCCACAGGTATTTTAAACACTGTTTTATAATAACCAAAAGTACAAACACCTCCTGTAATTATCTAAGCTAGTTAAAACAATGTATTCCTGCTGAAAAAAATAATATCACATTTCTTGTAATATTGCAGCTTGGGGGGACTCTACTACAGAATGAATGCTTGTCTAATAGATGGTAATATATTTGTTCTGTGATTTAGTGCTATGAACTACACAGTTAAATTGTGAAAAGATTCCACCAACAGAAAGTAATGCCATAATTTCTGTTATTTAATGCTGGGAACTATCCAGTTTATTTGGCAAAAGATTCTAATATTGCAGATGTATTTACAGAATCTTACGTAAAATAGTTTGTTCTACAAAGAGGAAACTAATTTGTCCAAGTAACATCATAGTAACTTCAGATAATGAAGCTAGAGTATGTAAAAACTGTACTCTTGCTAAGTACAGGGAAGACACAGAACTGGTAATGATGATCTGAGAATGCTTCACTGTGAACTTGCAATACCACTACAGCCGTAATTCACACTGTCATTTAACTAAGGAGAAATTCTTCAAAACTTGAGAAATGCACTTGTTATACTCACTGAAGGGAAAGGGGACTATAACAAACCAAAAGCCTCAATTTATGTTTCCTGTATACTTCCTTATTTCAGATATCACATTGTTTTAGCTTCCTAAATTGTTCCACTATTTTCTATCTTTTTTTGCTTATACAAGTTAAGTTTTGTCTCAATTTATGTTTAAATTTTATGTTTCCGCCTAGGTATTCTGATAATGTTTGTCATGCTCTGGAGATTTTTTCCTCAACTTTCTACTGAAAATGGACTCTGGCTCAGTCAGACCAACCTGGTTAAGAAATGTCAAATAAAATAAATAAAATTATGTGGAACTATAATACTATCTTGTAGTGAAAAAAAATAATGCATATGGTTAATGTAGATAAATTATTATCAGAAATAGAAGGCTGGAATTTGTATTATACAGCAAGTGGACAAGTGAAATTTTGGTTACAGTCAGGATGGCCCACAGGGCTCTGACCTGAGCCCATACTTCTTCAGGCTCTCTGTTTCTCATTCAACATTTTCATCTGAGGCATTCTACAGTCTGTATGCAAGTGATTTGAAATGGGAACATTTATTGCATCTGTCGTGGATAGTAGACATCTGCATAAAAAAGACTTAGTTAACCAGTTGGATAGACATGAATAATATGCTAAAAAGGCATAAAAAATTAAGGATATGAAAAATCTGGGGCGCAAACTAAAGGGTGAATACTTAATACACTGCACAGCAATTGAAACTCTGCATTATTTTAAGGACCTGGGTAGATAAACATGACGTGAAAAACTCAAAGATGAATCTATCATCCAAACTGGCTAATGATGGTTATAAAATTACCAAACAAAAAGTCTATTGCACTAAAGTCACTCTGCCTACCACAAGCAAAGCCCAAAAAACACAATAAGGCAGAGGACTCCACATAGAGCTAGTCAAGTCTTTTATTCAATAAAATCAGAGCTAAAACCTTGTATAAGTGCTTTCAGGCTACACGCCCTTCATCAGATAACAAAGAACATCACAAGAGACCATTTTTAAAATACAGAGCAACCAATTGGCTTTCAATATTTTACCCTCCTTTTCTTATGAATGGGTTTTAAAGGTACAACAGCATTAATACCTGGTGGCTTATCCGCCCCAAGTCTTATAATCCATCTGGTTTCTGCACATTCCGTATCATTGAAGAAATCACCTCTTCTAACATTGGGAGTAATCATTTGTATTGCCATGAACAGAAATGCATGATTTAAATTCACTCTTACATGTTGAGCTAGTGCATTATGTTCATTGGAATGCTTAATATCTGATATATGTTGGAATATTCTTGTCTTAAACATTGTATTGGTCTTACCCACATAATATGATTCATAATTCTGACACACAGCTATGTACACTAAATTCTTTGTTCTACAATCTGAGTATCCCTTAAATGTATATTGTCTACCTGTCCTCGGATGTATAAATGTATGTTCTTGCAGAATATATCGACATGCTCTACACTGGTGGCAAGGATATGTACCTATCTTCCTTGTAAGTAAATTACCCTTTACATAATGCTTAGGTTCTTTGCAAAGTATATCTTTCATGTTCTTATTTTTCCTAAACACAAAATTTGGTGTATATCTAAGATCACCTTCAACTTTGGATTCGTGTGTAGCACCTGCCAATGATGTTTATTAATTTTGCAAATGTTACCCACATCACTGCTGTATGTGAGTGCCATATTAGTTCTGCCTTTACCCTCAAATGATATCACCTGTTGTTCATTATTCACAGTGTTTCCACCCACAATATTGAGCCAAGGTCTGGCAATGTTATTACATTTGATCTTTCTACTTCTTATTAAGGATTCTAGCCTATCACGCTTATAGCCCCTCAACATTAAATTATTTTGAAGGTTGTCTACCTCTTCATGAAATTTAGCATCCTTACTACATAGTCTTGAAATCCTACATACTTGCCATTTGACTATATTGTCAAAGGTATGACGTGGTTGCATACTATCAAAAGGTAGCAAACTGTTACGCCAACAGGTTTTTCTATATAACGACATCATCAGGCCACCTCCATCTCGGCTAGTTAGGCATACATCTAAAAAGTCTATAGTTAATTCAGAATAATTGACAGAGAACCTGAAAGATTCAGAACTCCCTCCTAAATAAGGTACAAAAGCTTTCAAATCTTGCTCTGCGCCATCCCATAAAAGGAAAATATCATCAACAAAACGTATGTAAAAACGTAAATTATAAGTCCATGCATGTGTAACTTCAAATATGGTGTTGTCCTCCCAATATGCCAACACTATGTTGGCATATGAGCTCGCACAGGGTGTGTCCATGGCTACACCCTGTTGTTGTCTATAATAATCTCCCTGACAAGTGAAAATATTATATTCCAGGACAATATTCAAAAACTTACTAATTCTTTGAATAGTTTCCATATTAAAATGTGTCTTATTAAGTAATATGCTCTCTATCGCTTGGATACCATATTTATTATCAATCACTGTAAAAAGATTATTCACATCCAGTGTGACAAACATAAACTTCTTATCATCCACCTTAGTTAAATACTCTGACAAGGATGAAACAAACTGTGCTGTGACCTTTGAGTGAATAAGAATTTACGGCAACCGAGTGACTATATGCCGATATTTTGCCCTGCCATGTCTGTGTTTGTTAAATTATGTGAACAGGAAGTAGAAGAGTATTTCAAAAATGATCGAAAGAAAAATTTTACAATCTGTCTAGAACACAAAGGATGGCACTTGATAGATTGATAGAGAATGAAATGAAAATATTATCATAAAACCAGCGGATAAAGGGGGTTCCATAGTTGTCATGAACAGAGAATTCTATTGTAATCAACTCAAAATGTTGTTGGGGGATGCTTATACATTTTCCAAACTTTCTCCCATTATAGTAAAAAATCTGACAGATAAAGTAAAGAATATTATTACTAACCTACAAGTTGTAGGCATGTTGGATGAAGAATTGAAGCAATTCTTATGGATTCAACATCCAATAGTACCTGAATTTAAAGCGCTTCAAAAAATCCATAAGAGTGCTACTGACCCACCCCTAAGGCCTATTGTTTCAGGAAGGGGATGGGTCACTGAAAACGTATCCATCTGGGTTGACTGTGCTTTAAAACCTATAGTAAGTCTTTATCCAAGAATATTGAAGGACACAGCACAGTTTGTTTCATCCTTGTCAGAGTATTTAACTAAGGTGGATGATAAGAAGTTTATGCTTGTCACACTGGATGTGAATAATCTTTTTACAGTGATTGATAATAAATATGGTATTCAAGCGATAGAGAGCATATTACTTAATAAGACACATTTTAATATGGACACTATTCAAAGAATTAGTAAGCTTTTGAATATTGTCCTGGAATATAATATTTTCACTTGTCAGGGAGATTATTATAGACAACAACAGGGTGTAGCCATGTGCACACCCTGTGCGAACTCATATGCCAACCTAGTGTTGGCATATTGGGAGGACAACACCATATTTGAAGTTACACATGCATGGACTAATAATTTACTTTTTTACGTACATTTTGTTGATGATATTTTCTTTTTATGGGATGGCACAGAACAAGAATTGAAAGCTTTTATAGCTTATTTAGAAGGGAGTTCTGAATTTTTCAGGTTTTCTGTCAATTATTCTGAATTAACTATAGACTTTTTTGATGTACGCCTAACTAGCCGAGATGGAGGTGGCCTGATGACATCATTATATAGAAAAACCTGTTGGCGTAACAGTTTGCTACCTTTTGATAGTATGCACCCACGTCATACCTTTGACAATATAGTCAAAGGGCAAGTATGTAGGATTTCAAGACTATGTAGTGAGGCTGCTAAATTTCATGAAGAGGTGGACAACCTTCAGAATAATTTAATGTTGAGGGGCTATAAGCGTGATAGGCTAGAATCCTTAATAAGAAGTAGTAAGATCAAATGTAATAACATCGCCAGACCTTGGCTCAATATTGTGGGTGGAAACACTGTGAATAATGAACAACAGGTGATATCATTTGAGGGTAAAGGCAGAACTAATATGGCACTCACAGCAGTGATGTGGGTAACATTTGCAAAATTATTAAACATCATTGGCAGGTGCTACACATGGAGCTGAAGTTGAAGGAGATCTTAGATATTACACCAAATTTTGTGTTTAGGAAAAATAAGAACGTGAAAGATATACTTTGCAAAGAACCTAAGCATTATGTAAAGGGTAATTTGCTTACAAGGAAGATAGTACATATCCTTGCCACCAGTGTAGAGCATGTCGATATATTCTGCAAGAACATACATTTATACATCCGAGGACAGGTAGACAATATACATTTAAGGGATACACAGATTGTAGAACAAAGAATTTAGTGTACATAGCTGTGTGTCAGAATTGTGAATCATATTATGTGGGTAAGACCAATACAATGTTTAAGACAAGAATATTCCAACATATATCAGATATTAAGCATTCCAATGAACATAATGCACTAGCTCAACATGTAAGAGTGAATTTGAATTATACATTTCTGTTTATGGCAATACAAATGATTACTCCCAATGTTAGAGGGGTGATTTCTTCAATGATACGGAATGTGCAGAAACCAGATGGATTATAAGACTTGGGGCGGATAAGCCACCAGGTTTTAATGCTGTTGCACCTTTAAAACCCATCC
Organism: Protopterus annectens; assembly: GCF_019279795.1. Classification (NCBI taxonomy): domain Eukaryota; kingdom Metazoa; phylum Chordata; order Ceratodontiformes; family Protopteridae; genus Protopterus; species Protopterus annectens. Next base: position 327,151,429 of record NC_056742.1, read on the forward strand.
TTAAGAAAAGGAGGGTAAAATATTGAAAGCCGGTTGGTTGCTCTGTATTTTAAAAATGGTCTCTTGTGATGTTCCTTGTTATCTGATGAAGGGCATGTAGCCTGAAAGCACATATCCAAGTATTTATCTCTGATTTTATTGAATAAAAGACTTGACTAGCTCTACGTGGAGTCCTCTGCCTTATTGTGTTCTTTGGACTATGGTTATAAAATTCTAGGCTATAAAAATATGTAAAACTATATAGTCAGAAATGATGAAATAATTGTTTGTAAATCACATTAAACTCAAAGTAGAGTATGGAATAACGATAAAGAAATCTTAGAAGAAAACTAGACTGAGTAAATAGCAATGAGTACAATATAAATATAAATAAATAAAATCATAAAATGGTATAATGACAATGTCCATAGTTCTTTTTATTAGAACACTGCAACTTAGTTCCTCAGCTCATGCCTTCAGAAGTTAAAAACACACTTCAATTGACAATAGTAATAACATGAATAAGTTAAATATTCCAACTACATCCATTATTAAGCCCAAAAAGTCTAACATAAGAAATTTCAAAATGAACGTAGATTCTTTTTCTAAAAAGTCATGTTTAACATAGTAACATAATATTAACAGTAAGACAGTAAGACATCAAGTCATTCTCCTAAATGGTTAGCAACTGAATTACTCATTATATTATTCACATAAATGTTCTTTTAACCTAACCTTAAATATATGACTAGTCCATCTAATATAAATTAGAGCATAAACACATCTAAGCACACAGATAACTTTATCAGTATAACATGTAAAACATTTTGTAATTTGCTACTTTTTATTATATATAAAAAAGTGTGCAACAATATAAGAACACACAAAACACATTCCATAACGGAAGGTCCCTGTCCTGTTAAAGTATTTGTAGAGTTCCTAATATCCCTTTTCCTATAAATATCTTTAACCAAACAATCTTTTGGGTTTCTACTTCTTTTACACTAAAAGCATAACTTTTTAGTATTTTAACCAGATCTGAATCTGACTTTTAAAAAATTCCACCCTTCAAGTACAACCTCAATAACTTTATCAGTAACATTATTAAACTCAATGACAACAAAATATTGTTCCTAGTTAGTAGAAATATAAGGACATCCATTAGTATGAAATTTAAAGTTATTTTGAAAGATTAAAATATCTGAACCTGGACAGTGCCTCAGCTGGATATTTAATAAGATGCTTTATTCGGGTATATAGAACATTTAGAGACAACCACCTCTAGGAATGCTTGGGTTTATCAATAGTAGGAGAGAAGCATTGGACAACCTATGTAGGAGATTCAGTAGGAATGACACCTATACTAACTGGATCTCTGAGAGAATAACTGATGCCTGGAATTATTACCAAACTATTAAAGCAAGCACTCGTTCAGATATTTCTAAGAAGAACTTGGATATTTATTAAGGGGATGATTGTTTTGCTATACTGACAGACTACAAGGACATTACTGCCCATGTGTGAATTATTTGTATATATGTATATTAATATAAGTAATTTCACAGCACTAAACATCTGCATGTGCAGAGTATACAGAATATTCTAAAGGACAAATAGTCTCTAACCTATTTTGATCAGCTTACTGGACAACACTGTACTGTTTACTGCAATATTATTCTAAACCAGCCACTGGCAGTATAAAAAAACATATAATAAGCACAGATTGTTGGGATATATGCACATCAGCACCATTCAATACCCTTAAAAAGAAGAATTGTTACGTTCGGTGCCAGGTGAAATTTAACTCCTCTAACCTCTGTCTATTCTGTGTTAAGACAACGGTAACTAGGAATACATATATATTAAGTTCTATTTACCTCATGTTCTCCTTTTACAATATTTCTTCCCAACAGTAATTATGAAACTGTTTTACATATAATATAAGTATATTGATTGACCAGTGAGTATAGAATTTGCTTGTGTGCTGAATAAAAATAGTATATGAAAACTCATTGGGGGAATTCAATAAAACCTACGCAGTCATTTTTGACCATGTACATGTGGGATGCATACATTCCCGCAAATAATTTTAGATCCAGTAAATTCTGTGTAGTGGTGCACATTCACACACAAATATTGAAACCTCTGTGCATGCAAATTACAGCATAAGTACTTGAACTGTATGCTAATGAAGCAAATCAAAATGGTGGAGTGATTCAACAAGCTGTAAAGCAACCATGTAGACTCTATGCTCATGCTGCCTATGTATTTGAAAGTTTTCCTAATACAGCCATGGAAAGGAGTCTACATGAAAAGAAGACCAAGTGAAAGTTCATAGATTTGTACAGATCTAACTGTAACATGTAACCCCCCCCCCACACACACACACACATCACATTATGACATTATCAGGCATGGTAGATGCTAGAAAATTAGATTAGCAATAGCAACAATTCCTTTTTAAGTGCCATGACATAAATGCAGCTTTGCTCCCCCACCACAAATGAAGAATGTACTCGTAACTAATGTAAACAGCCAAAAGTGTAAACTCCATGAAACATACTATTCACACTGTCATGTAAGCATATGCGGTATGTTTCTAATGGAATACAGTCAAATGTTATCTCAATCTGTATTCCTCTGTGAAGATATGTACCAAAGTAACACTCTCACTTGAGTGTGCAACACTGGCCTCCCCTTCAGTTTCTCTGCCTACACAGTTACCAACCAAGTAGATTCAGGGCTGTCAGCAAAGTGAAGATGGAAATGAGGTCAAAACTCATTAGAATTGCTGAATGTCAAAAAATTGTAACCATGTAGGGATGTCCACTTCATGTAGGCACTTCCACAGTGTTCATGTTCAATACATGGCAACAGTGAATGATGATATCAGGGGGTGTCAGGTTACAGTTACAGAGCTGTACATGTAGGTCTATGAAGTGTAAAAGTGCATGTAAGCAGTGCACATTCACAAGTTCTGTTTCATCCTCTTTATTGTTTGTTAAAATGTGTAATCTCTGTCTACTTTAAGTTAAAAATTATCTTTTAATTTTTGTCATTGCATGATGCAGCTCTTAGCAAAACCATGGAAAATGGAGGAATGAATGGCAGGTTTCATAGTTTCATAGTTTCATAGTATAGTACTAGGCTATCTGCCCTGGGGCATTTGTAAGCCTAGCCATAGTGATGTGGCTTTTGCCACCCCATGAAATGGTACAAAAATGTACAGAATAAATCTAGAATACTGTGCCTCTGTCTAGTAGTGACACAATGAAGGTCCCCTTATATAATAAAATTAGTTTACTGTGCCCCTGTCTAGCAGTGACACAGATGTGACCCCTGGGGTAAACTTACGATCTCCCATCCAATCATCAAGATTTCTCTTGAAGAGAGTCAGTGAGGGGCTCTGCCTAATACGAGCTGGGATCCTGTTCCAAAGCATGGGAAGCCTCTGGGTTATGAATCTATCCCTCCAGCATGTCCTATTCATACTTGTGCCGAGGTTTAAGTCTTTAGCTCTCGTGGTCCTGATGGATTTGGATTTTTTGAGGTGGAGCATGTCCATCAGATCCTGATTGGACATGGCCTTGTACGTCAGGCAGAGATCACCTCTGAGCAGGCGGTATGCTACTGAATAGAGCTGAAGTTTCTTTAGTCTGGCAGAATAAGACATATGTTGGAGACCCTTGATCCTTTTGGTGAGGTACTTTTGTGGTCTCTCCAGCTGTGGCAAATGCCGGGTGAGGTACATACCAAATGGGGCATTGTACTCAATCATGGGTCTGATGAGGGAGGAATATAGGGGTACAATTGCATCCTTGGATCTGGATGTGAATCCCTTCATGATGAGGTGTGCAAGGTAGAATGTTTTTCTAACCACTTTGGCAACGTGGGTGTCAAATGAGAGGTCACTGTCTACTTGGGTCCCTAGGTCTCTGATTACTTTTTCCGTACTCAGTGGGTTGCTGTCTATGTGATAATTTGTGGGTACTTTGTTTTTTCCAAAAGGGATGACTATACATTTTTTGGCATTTAGTTTAAGGCCATGACTACGGCACCAGTTGTCTGTTTCAGTGAGGCCTTTTTGTAGGATGTGTGTGTCTGCTGGTGTATCGACTATGGTGCCTAGTTTGCAGTCATCTGCGAACTTTGTCAGCCACAGCCCTCCCATGTTTGCTTTAACATCTGAGAAATAAATGCCGAACAAGAGGGGTCCCAGGACAGATCCCTGTGGGACACCACTTGTGACTGGCTTTGAGTCTGACATTGCTCCAGTGATTTTAACTTTATGGGTTCTGTCCTTTAGCCAGTTTGCAACCCATCTAGTGACATAAGGGTTTACTTTTAAGCTGTTTAGCTTATCTATGATGCCTGAGTGGGGTATTGTGTCGAAGGCCTTAGCCAAGTCCAGGTATGCTGTATGGACTGCATCAATGGCTCTAGTGACTGTTTCGTAAAAGTCAACCAGGTTTAAAAGGCAGGATCTGCCCTTTACAAAGCCGAACTGGGTGGGGTCAAGTGTCTGTAGGTCCCCTATGTCTCTGTTTATGAGTTCCATAATGATTCTTTCCATAGCTTTGCAGACCAGGCTAGTTAAGCTTATGGGGCGGTAGTTTCCAGGGTCTGTAGAGGCATCCCCCTTGTGGAGAGGGACCACTGTTGCTGTACGCCAGTGTTCAGGTACATATCCCGAAATAAGGCTAAGGTTAAATAGCATTTTTATGTGTGGGTTTAGCTCCTCTTGGAGTTCACGTAACACACACCCCGGGATACAGTCAGGTCCCATTGATGCTGTGTTTTTTGCTTTGTTTAGGGCGGTTCTCACTTGGACATCTGAGATGACAGGGAGATTACATTCAGCTGGGATAAGTATTTCTTCTTTTGGGGGTGAAGGAGGGGAGAAATTTGCACTGAACCTGTCAGCCAGAATGTTGGCAATATCTGTGGGTTCAGTGTATTTTTGTTGTGAACCAACTCTGAGCATATCTGAGGGTTTCCAGGTTTCTAACATAGCTGAAGAAGGCTTTGTGGTTATCTTTAGTGTCCTTAGTGATTTTTCTCTCAAAGTTTGCCTTGGATGTTTTATGAGAGAACGTAGTTTTCTGCTAATGTTGATCAGAGATGTCTTCCCTTCATGGGATTTCGCTCTGACGTGCAGTAGCTTCCTTCTTTTGTTATACAATTTGTTTATGGCTGAGGTCCACCAGACAGGATGCTTACATTTGGTGGAGAGGGACTTGGATTTGTTTGGGATTGCATGATCCATGCATTCTTGGAGATGTCCATAGAAAGCATTTGTGAAGGATTCGGCATTGTGGGATGTGGTATCCACTGGCACAGTGGGCTTAAAGGATACCATCTCAGTCTTAAGAAGAGTGAAGTCTGCTTTTGAGATGTTTTTCACTGTGGTCTTTTGTGCTGGGGGTGGAGGTGGGATATGTATATCCAGGGTGATTAGTTTGTGGTCAGATCTCACTAGTGAGGGGTATAGTTCCGGTGTGGAGCATTTTGTCCCCATGTTTGTAATGATCAGGTCTAGTATATTATCTCCCCTAGTGGGAAAGGTGACTAGTTGTTCCAGTGCATTTGAATTTATGAATTCCAGGAACCTTTGGGCTAGGGTATTAGGGCTAAAATAATGTACCCAATCTATGTTTGGGTAGTTGAAGTCTCCCAGTATGATGGTATTTCTTGGTGCTTGTCTCATAACTATTCCTGAGGCAGCATGTGCATGTGTAGGGCTAGAGTATAGAAGGTCCTGGGTTCTAGTACAGGGTCTGTGACCTTTCCTTCACTTTTTCTCAATTTTTTTTTTATTTTTCAAATACATTTGAATGAATTCCATAGTATTTATACATAACATCTTAAATAACTATGTACACTATTTACATTAGCCTGACACTACAACAGCTCTTAATGTATACAATTACTTTATAAGTATGTCCAATCCATTATCAGAGTGTCTGATTAATTATTGTATAGTGTCAATCAATTATAAGACTTTTCCCCAAGGGTTGTTGATAAATGGCTTTGGATAAATTCTTAGTTCTTTAATTTTAATTTCCAATAATGCTGTGATCTTCAGTAGGCTGTAGAAGTCTTCCAAAGTCGGTATTGTGTTTGTATTCCATCTTCTTGTTATACAGTTCCTTGAAATTGCAAGTATAGTCCATACTATATACATGTTTGACCTATTCAAATGTGGCCCTTCGTTCACATTAATAATACAAGAGCTTTAGTTAAATAAAATGATTCATTAAATAAAGCTTGTAGAAAGTTATTAATACCATTCCAAAATGGCTTAATTTTAACACAGTCAAAAAAATGTGGTTCCAATCTGCATTGTGTACTTGCTCACATCTCCAACATATTCTTTTTATGGAAGAACTAATTTTACTGATTCTATCTGGGGTTAAAAATGCTCTGTGTAAACGTTTCCAATTAAAAACTTTCCAGTATTGTGTAAAGGATGTATAAGAAATTTGTTTTAATATCCTTTCCTTCACTTTTTGAGCTGCATGTTTGCACGATATCACAGGTATGGAGAAAAGTAATAACAAGATCACCTGTGTTTACCTGATTTCAGTGTCAGTGCATGCAGCAGCCCATAGGTGAGCATCTCACACTAATGAGCACCGATGGAGTTGACGTATTCAGTAAAGCAGCACGTTTTTCATAAATGCTAATTACAGCATAAGCAGGTCATTTTCAGTACAGTGGAGCTATTCAACAAGCTATAAAGCATCCATGTAGCCTTCATTCTGTTATTTCCTAAATACTTCAATACCATGGGAGTTGAGACAAGGACATTTTTGGCCTGAAATAAAATTGTGTCAGCTGCTGCATTTGCAAGGAAAGTCCTGAACCTAAAATGTGTTATTTAATAATATTATGCCATATCCTTGTATTTCTTAACTTGGTGCAGTAATGAAGTAAATAGTGGTAGGTTTGTACAGAAAGTACCTTAACATGTGACAGCAGACACTTATTTTACTTGTATGTGTCCATTACTAGGTTTTTTTTCTTATTCTTCTAATTTTTAATTGCACTTTTTGCATGATGCACCGCATAATACAAAAAGTGGAAGCAGGGAATGGCTGTATTTTTTTCGTTTGCTCGAAATGCAACAGACCACATAGGAAGCAGATATCCAAAACAGAAACCAGATGCATTCAATTAATACCGTTGGTCATCTTGAAAACCTGGCCTGGAGTACAGCTATCCTACAGTTACTTCTCCAATGGCATAGTTTGCCAATATTTTGATACTTGCACCTGCTACATATCCATTTCAGGCAGGCCTCCCACCTTCTTCTTTCCAAAATGTACTGCTGATGTCATCCACTGTAAGGTGACCTACAGTCATGTAAAAGTCAGACTTGTGCCATGCAGCTTATGTAAAGTATAGAGTTCTGCAGTGTGTGTTCTTAGATAGGTAGGGGTTTTGTTCTTACTGCAGTCAAGTGTGTGTGTGTGTGTGTGTGTGTGTGTGTGTGTGTGTGTGTGTGTGTGTGTGTGTGTGTGTGTGTGTGTGTGTGTGTGTGTGTGTGTGTATCTGTGTGTGTGTGCATCTAGCCAGAAAAGCAAGTGAGTATCCTGCAGTTACTGTCCCAGTCCTATACAATGAGAGTCACCCTGGAATATCCCCTTTTGAAATTTTTATCCCTGGAATAATAATTTGTCCTTTATCATTGTTAATTGCAAAGTGGTCTGCCACTGTTTCATGGTCACTGTAATGTACTGGTCAGTGAAGGGTGTATCTTATACATTTTTAAGCACTTTTTTATCCATGAATGTGGGATACTATCAAGTGCTTTTTTGTAGTCATTCCATGCCATACATAAATTCTTCCCCTTTTTACAGTTCTCCACTATGACTTTATTTAACAGCACATCATCCTGTTTTCCATGTGACTTTCTTTTATTGCCCTTTTGTTCTGTTGCCATAATTGAGTAGTTTTCTTCTAAATGACTATAGTCTCTGTCAGCATCAATTCCAGTGTATAGTTTATACGTTGTCAGAAGGCAAGTTATTGGTCTATAATATTTAATGTAGCTTGTAGGTTCACTCTTAAGTAGAAGCATTGTTTTACCTGTTGTTAGCCAGGTTGGTGTCTGTTTGAGGTGCACATATTAATAGTTCTTACTTATGGCTAAATCTTCATGCAAAGATGTTAATACTTTTAACCAGAAATTAAGTACTGCATCTGGGCCTGGAGTTTTCCAATCTGAGACTTTTCTTAACTTTTTTCAATCTCTCTGGCTGTTACTTCATCCCATTTCATATCCTGTACCTTTAAACGTCTTATTCTTTCTTTTACTTCTATCCATTTAGCATCTTTGTTATGTTCCGTGGGATCTTCATAGATACCTCTCCAAAATGTATCTATTTCTTCTTTTTTTGTGGTCTTTCAATTCCTTTTACCTTGTTTCCAAATTTTCTATAAACCTTTGTTGGGTTATCAATAAATTGCTTATTTTATACTTTTCCATTATATTTATCTGCATATCTTCTAAGTTTTTCTGCCTGTGCTGAGATTGTTTTATTTATTTGCGATAGTGCATGATAGACCCTGATCTGTTCTAATACTGCACATTGCTTTTATCACATCTATATTTTTGTTGATCTTTTCCCTCTTCTATACTCTTCTAACAGTGACACTTCTTGTCTAGGTTACTTTATAGTGTTCTCTATTCGATACTTCTATGATGCCCTTGCACTGGCCCAGTAATCAAGAAGCCTCAATCCTCAGCACTAACACCAGTGAAGGACGTGTACACTGAGAGGATGACAAGTACACACAGTAACGTACAATTTCCCTAAGAGTACACAGAGATCACAGTCAGTCAGGGGCTCTCCACCTCAGCGTTATCAGCCTTACCACTCAAATCTGGTCTGACTGTATCATTCCTTAACACAGTAACTATTCCCTTCATTTGTTGTACTATAAGTTCATTATATCCCTTTTCTGTAAAAAAGTCTGCCATCTTATTCATTTCCAGCTCAAAAGTGACATCATCCGTACTAAGTCTGCTAGCTCACATAAGCTGTCCTTTTACTACCCCTTTAAAAATATGCCTGGGGTGTAAGCTTTGCGGGTGTACATACTTGCTAACTTGTACATCTTTCCTGTGAATTTTGGAATTAAAATACACCATCTCTAGAAATTACTATATCCAAAAAATGTGTTTCATCCAAAGATGAGTTCACTTCAAATCTCAAAAAGTTTGTGGTAGTGTGCAAAAATTCTTCAAATGCAGTAAGTTCTTCCTTAGTGGCATTCCATAACAGGAAGACATCATCCACAAATCTTTTAAAGAATACTAGATTTTCATTTTTATAACACATCTCTACTTCTGAGAATATGTATTGTTCTTCCCATCTAGCTAGAACTATGTTAGCATAGGTGTTACCTGTTGGTGTACCCATAGCCACCCCCAGACATTGATTGTAACAGTCATCATTAAACATAAATATATTATTATTCAAGACACAGTTCAACATAGAACATAATAGGTTCACTTTCATTGCATCATATACCTTATGTACTGTTAAATATTCCTGTACTGATTCAATTCCATACTCATTGGGAATAACGGTAAAAAGTGACCTAATGTCCATAGTTACTAAAAAGATGTCAGAGCTTACATTTATTAGAGACCACTCATTTAACATCTGTAGAAAATCACGAGTATCTTTAATATAACTATGGCAGTATTTCAAAGCAGGGACTAGTTGTCTATCCACATATTTAGAAATTGCTATTGTAGCACATTTCTTTCCTGACACAATAGGTTGCATTGGTGGCCTGACTAAACTCTTATGGATTTTGGGTAGTCCATAAATGAAAGGTGTAACTGGGTTAACCATATACAAATAATTATATGTCTCTGGTGTAATTGAGCCATCTATCAATATTTCATATAAAAAGTTTTAACCTTCATAATAACATCACATATAAACTTCCAGTCAACTTTCACAAAAGTTGAAGTATCGGATAAAAATTCATACATCCATTTATTGTATTGCACTACATCCATAATAACTATTTTTCCCCCTTTATCTGCTGATTTAATAATTATGTCTTTGTTCAAGCATAAAGAAGCTAGTGCATCTTTTTCTTCACTACTAAGGTTAAAAAACCTACTTCCTTTTTGATTAACAAAATAAAGCTCATACAGTTCTTGTTTACACATACGAAAGCTTTTACAGTGGGTGTACTGTTAAATATAAATGTACTAGTTCATAGGTTCATAGGTTCATAGGTGGATACTAGGCTATCTGCCCAAAGGCATTTATAAGCCTAGCCAGAATGTGTTGGCTTTTGCCACCCCCTTAGATTAGTTCCCTGTGCCTCTGTCCAGCACAGCCATTGAAGTGATCCCCGAGGTAAACTTTCTGTTTCCCATCCACTTGTCAAGGTTTCTTTTGAAGAGTGTTAGCAAGGAGCTCTGCATAATGTAGATTGGGATCTTGTTCCAAAGCATGGGAAGTCTCTGGGGCAGAAATCTATCCCTCCAGCATGTCCTATTTATTGTTGTGGCGAGGTTTAGATCCCTAGAGCATGTGGCTCAAGGGGATAAGGTTTTCTTTAGGTGGAGCATGTCCCTCAATTTTTGGTTGGACATGATCTTGTATGTCAGGCAGAGATCACCTCTGAGTAGGCGGTATGCTACCGAGTACAACTGGAGTTTCTTTAGTCGAGCTGCATAGGGCATCTGTTTGAGGCCATTGATCCTCTTGATGAGGTACTTCTGTGGTCTTTCCAGCTGTTGCAGGTGTCTTGTAAGGTACATCCCAAATGGGGCATTGTACTCTAAGATGGGTCTGATGAGTGATGAGTAGAGGGGCAAAATTATCTCTTTTGATCTGGATGTGAGCCCTTTTGTGATTAGGTGGGCCACGTAGAATAATTTTCTAACCACTTTGGCAATGTGATAATCAAAGGTGAGATTAATATCTACTTGGGTCCCCAGATCCCTTATTACGTCTTACATATTTAGGGGACTACCACCTATGTGGTAGTTTGTGGGTACTTTGTTTTTTCCAAAAGGGATTACTATGCACTTTTTGGCATTTAGCTTGAGGCCATGATTTTGACACCAGGTATCCGTCTCAGTGAGACCCTTTTGGAGGATGTCTGAGTCAGCCAGAGAGTCAATTATAGTCTCTAGTTTGCAGTTGTCTGTGAACTTGGTCAGCTATAGTCCTCCTGTGCTTGCCTGTACATCTGAGAAGTATATACCGAACAGGAGGGGTCCTAGGACTGAGCCCTGGGGAATGCCACTTGTAACCAGTTTAGAGTCAGTCCTAGCTCCCGCAACTCTCATCATGTGGGTTCTGTCCATGAGCCAGTTGGCAACCCATCTTGTGACATAGGGATTTATATTCAGGATGGTGATCTTGTCTATAATACCAGAATGGGGAATGGTGTTGAAGGTCTTAGCAAGGTCTAGGTAGGCTGTGTGCACCACCTTTCTCTCGTCTATAGCCTTATTAACTGTCTCAAAGAAGTACACCAAGTTTAGGAGGCATGATCTGCCATTAACAAAGCCAAACTGTGTAGGGTCCAGTGTTTGGAGGTTCCCAATGTCTCTGTTAATGAGTTCCATGATTATGAGATCCATAGCCTTGCAGACTAAGCTAGTCAGGCTTATAGGGCGATAGTTCCTGGGGTCCGTTCTGGCTCCACCTTTGTGGAGTGGAATAACCATTGCTGTGCGCCACTCTATGGGTATGTAGCCTGTGGAGAGGCTGAGTTTGAACAGTGTGTATGATGCAGCCTGGGACACTGTCCGGTCCCATTGATGCTGTGTTTTTGGAGAGGGCTGTTTTGTTTTGAGTGTCTGTGATTTCAGGGATTCTATATTCTTCTGGTATGGTTATGGGCCCTTTTGGGGGTGAGAGGGGGATGAAGTTTGCACTGAATCTGTCTGACAGGATATTGGCGATATCGGTCAGTTCAGTATATTTTTGTGACATTCTGCACTAACTCCGAGCAGATCTGAGCATTGCCACTTAGATTCTTGACATAGCCAAGGAATGCCTTGTGGTTATCTTTGGAGTCCTTGGCAATTTTTCTTTCAAAGCTCGCCTTGGATGATTTTATGAGAGATCATAGTTTCTTGCTGATACTGATCAGGGATGTCTTCCCTTCTTGGGATTTTACTCTTTTCTGTACTAGTTCCCTCCTTCTATTTTATAGCTTTTTTATGGCAGGAGTCCACCAGACTTGTTTCCTTTTCTTGAAGGAGTGAGTCTTGGTTTTGCTTGGTATGGCAAGATCCATGCATTTTTGTAGCTGCCCATAGAATGCATTAGTAAAGGATTTTGCAGCTTGGACAGTGTTATCCTTCAGCATGGGGGCTTTGAAACTTTCCACCTCGGTCTTAAGTAACGTGAAGTTTGCTTTTGAAAAGTTTTCCATGGTGTCTTTCTTGTCCGGGGGTGGGGGTGGAATATGGATATCCAAAGTGATTTGTTTATGGTCAGATCTAACCAGTGAGGGGTTGACCTCTGGTGAGGAACACCGGTCACCCATGTTGGTGATGACCAGGTCCAATATGTTGTCATCTCTGGTGGGAGTGTTGACCAGTTGAACCAGGGCATTTGAGTTTATAAATTCTAGGAAAAGTTGGGCAAGGGAGTTAGTACTTGAGTAGTTCTCCCAGTTAATGTTTGGGTAATTGAAATCACTCAATATTAGAGTATTTGGTAGGACCTTTATGCTTCCCAGTGTTTTCAGAAATGCGGAATGGGGGTCCTGGGACATGGTGGGTGATCTGTAGCAAGCTACAATTTGAATTGCAGTTTTGCCCATTGTTAGTTGCACCTGGATGATCTCTGAAGCATCAATCTGTGCCACTAACCTGGAGGTGTGGGTATCCCAGATGAATATGGATACGCCCCCACCTTTTGTATTTCGGTTTGGGTTCTGTGGCCGAAATGTATGGTATAAGCAGTAGCCTGGTAGTGCTGGGGTGCTCTCTGGAGCCTTAAACCAGGTTTCTGTTACTGCACATATATTGATTTTCTCCATACTGAGGAGTGCCTCGAGTGCGTGCATGTTGAGGTTTAGACTTCTGGCATTGAGTAGCATTACCCTCAGTTTTTTGTTACTTGTGCTATTTATGGTGGTGGGTTTGTCTTTTGAGCCTTGCCTAAAAAAATGCACTATGGGGGTGGCAAGAGCCTTGGCAAGTATATCGAAAGCCTAAGGGTGACAGGTGCAAGCCGTCTCTAGTGAAGCAGAGTGGCTTGTCCCAGGCAGACAGACACTGTATCCCCTTTGAATGACACCAGAAACTTAGCCAATTGTTGAAACTGAGAATTTTTTCTTTATACCGTGATATTCTTGGTGAGGGCAGGATGCTACTCAGGGTCAGAGTCATAATGGCCTGGACTATGTGATCAGAGAGCTCTTCCATGTCTCTTTTCATGTAGTCCAGGGAGGTGCAGCTCAGGTCAACATGGACAATGACAGAGTCATATTTGTACTTGTTCTGGAGTGACCTGAGTGCTTGTGTTATGTGGCGGATCCTGGCACCCGACAGGCAGCTAACAGTAACCTTCTCCTTATTCAGCATAGTGAGTGAGTCGTCAGTGTGCCTGACTATAGAGTCACCTATTACTAGTATGTTGGGTATGTTATTTTGCCTTAAGGACTGTGATTGCATGGCACACTGGTTTTGTGAAGTATGTGTTTCACGATTTGTGTTGGGGGGGTGGAGGTTGCTTGGATGTTTGCTTTGGAGGTCTCTTTTGATTTTGCAGATTTTTATTTAGAGCCTCCGAGTATGTTTCCATGTATTTATGTGCATTTTTTTCCGGTGCTGGTTTAATGGGTCTGTGTAAGACTGGTGGTGTGATGCAAGTATTTCCCTTCTCCTCTTGACTGCCTGATCCAGTCTTGGGGTGAGAGAGCTTAGCCTCTAGTTTGGCTTTATAACTGCATCTCTCGCATGTATTAGTGTTTGGTGGTAGGAGGAGCGGGTTGCCTGTGTACATGAGGCAGTTGTAACATTGCCTCAAAACGCCTAGATTCATCAGTTGGAATGCAGAGTACACCTGAAACTGCCCTTTGGACATGCCTGGATAGGTACAGTGAACTGTTTTACTGGATGGCTGGTAAGGTCGAATAGAGAGCCTTGTTCTACTGTACAGTACAGGAGGGTCTAGTGCTAGGGTTTATAAGTGCTTGCTATACATTTTAAGCATGTGCCAGGCTGAGAAAAGAATGGCTTGAGTGCTTAAGTTAAAAGTTTGTCTAGTTCCAAGGAAAAAATTGAACAGGAGACTTTGTGGAGCTGGGAATAGTTTTACCCTAGCTAACTGGTGCTTCCCAGTGTGCAAAACCAGGCAAATATGGTATTTATAGCAGGGAAATGGCCAATAAACTACTAACTTCTGGGCTGAAACCACTCCTCCAGGGACAGATAGGCTGCTCAAAGATCCACTCTCTCACAGGTGAACAGAGAAACTTCCTTCTATCCAAGTAAGGTGCGGGCAAACACAGAGATTTGTAACGCAGCCCTGAATTCAGCACTTACTTGAAATCTGGACTATACTAGCTTAGAAAGGCAGGAAACAAGTATATATATATATATATATATATATATATATATATATATATATATATATATATTATTTTTTTTCAGAAAATAAAGCAGATACACTCAAAAAAACAGTTTAAAAGCACAGAAAAGGATACTTATTGTTATATATCATAGATCAGAGTTGTAGTCAATGCCCCCAGTAATAAAGTAGGAAGAAACACAAATACAGTAAAAGCAGATGAATAAAGTGCAGTTTTATATATATATATATATATATATATATATATATATATATATATATATATATATATATATATATATATATATATATATATATATATATATATATATATATATATATATATATATATATATAATAACAATAGAAAATGAACAAACTGATTTAAACAAGTTACCCAATTAACCAGAAAAAAGCTCAAAACTGAGCCCTGTTCCAGCAGCCTTCAATCAGACAAGTTCTAACTGCACACCCTGCTTATAGGTTGCAGGGGAACCTTCTCCAAAAAAGATGGCCTGGATCAGTGCTCAAGTTATACAAACAAAGCTAGATTCAGCAGGCTTGAATCTGGTCTATGGTACAGCAACAAAACACACCAATTTCAGAAAGAAACAGTTCAAATAGCAGTCACAGTAAGCCTGTGACCAGAAATTACCAGCTCAGAAGGGCAGAATCCCGCCTCTCCTCCCACAAGAGTGCAGACCACAAACCTTCTTAATGTAGAATAACTGGCCTGAAGCCCAAGTGCTTAAGCCAGAACTAATACACTTTTGGAATAGCAGACACTAGGCCTTCAATCAGTAATTCCCAGCTTAGAAGGATGTAAGCTACCTGTCCTGCCACAACAGTGCAGACCACAAACCTTCTTAATGTAAAAAAGCCTGTATGAAGCCCAAGTGCTTAAACCAAAAGACTTAGAATAACAGTTACAATTTAATCAGGCTACGACCAAGCAGTAATAAATGCAGCAGAATAAATACATTTGAGTACTTTTAAGAAAAGCAAAATAAAGTAGGAGGAAACATTTTTTTAAGTGCAAGAAGAGTGGAAGGAAGAACCTAAGTGGGCTGGTCTTCTCAAATCTTCTCTCTGTATTAAGTTCATTTTAAAACATTATTAAATTGAGAATTTTAAATAGCAACTTTAAATCAACATTTCTTGCAAAGCACCTTAGTTCAGTAAGCATGTCATTTAAATCACCTGCCACTGAAGGCACAAATGTTAAGCCTTTACTCAAAAGTTTCAGTTGTGCGCAGTCAGCACACAGTTTGATAAACTAAGCACATTAGTCACTATTGTCGTCAGGTCTTCATCTTTTTGTTTCTCAAATCTTGTCCTGCCTTACTGGTCGTGTAGCCTCTCTGGTCTGTTTCTTCTTGATGATTTCTCATTCATTTCTGACTGCTGCTGCGACCTCTGACCCCTTCTTTCACTGCCACAGGTTTCTGCAAACTGAACCGCTGCTGTAAAAAAATCACTCAGTTCATTTTCATTTTCATTACCCTTTTGAGTTGGTAAAATGGTAATTCTGTCAGCGTCTTTACTCTCAACACTAACATAATTAATGTTATTGTTAGCTGGAACTTTACATCTCACTGAAAGCTGTCCGTCAGATGCAGCATTCCCACACTTTCCTGGCTGAAGCATAGTGTGTAGACCCTTCTAACTCATTTGCTTACTCGCTCATTCATTGGGCTGACATCTTTGGGCCAAAAGTCATTTAAGATTACATTTATTAGAGACCACTCATTTAACATCTGTAGAAAATCATGCGTATCCTTAATATAACTATGGCAGTATTTCAAAGCAGGGACTAGTTGTCTATTCACATATTTAGAAATTGCTACTGTAGCCCATTTCTTTTCTTACACAATAGATTTGAATTTGAATAACAGTATAAAACCTATGTCAAAAGAAAGACGTGACAGAATATAAGCCTCAATGAGGCTCAGTTTTAAGGGAACATTTATAAGATGTGGGTCACTTTAAGGATGTAATTGCTGCTGTTATTAAGTTTGTACTTTGGCTGTGTTGCTATATATATTTCTGTGCTATGGTAGGACAATTTTATTAAACACTGAAGAAGAGTCTTTTACTCGAAAGCTTTGTTCTGCTATTTATGCTGTTTATGTCCTGAGCTATTAAACTATTTATCGAATGGTAGATTTGGACTGTTTTTTTCCTGGAATTCTGACTGCTTTTCATCCAAGTCCTTTGATTTGCTGAAAACCTGTTATTTTGTATTCCCACAGCTATGGAAGGTATCATACATTATTCCACTACATAAAGGTGGAAACTCTTACGAATACTCAAATTATCACCTCATTGCCATTCTACTCCCCTTATGTAAAATACTAGAGAAATGTATACATTCTCAGGTAACACAATTCCTAAACTCACACCATCTCCTCTCCCCCACACAGCATGGCTTCTGACAACACCATAGCACAACCACCGCTCTGCTCTCTTTCACCAATCTGATCAACCGACACAGAAATAATAATAACTTTGTATCTGCAATATTTCTAGACCTGTCCAAAGCATTTGACATGGTTTCACATTCCTTACTACTAGACACCCTGACATCCCTATCTTTTGCCTCTTCCGCTATAGCCTGGTTTAAAATCTATCTGTCAAATAGGCAACAATCTGTCCAATGGCAAAGCGTACTATCCTGCTTACTCCTACCTACCATAGGTGTATCACAAGGCTCCATATTAGGCCCACTTCTTTTCTTAATATTTACCAATAATCTCCATACCACCACACAGCATGCTTCACTTATACAATACGCTGATGATTCAACTCTTATCTGTTCAGCTCCATCACTTCCCACCCTACAGCAACTCACCCAGGAATCATTTAGCTCTGTGGAAAGTTGGATCACTCAGATCCAACTTATTCTAAACCCTAATAAAAACAAATTACTACTTTTCACCCCCAACAAAACCATCCCCCCTCTATCCTTTACTATTTCCTCCAAAAATGGCACTATTATCTTTCCCTCTGACCATACCAAACTCCTAGGTGTTGAAATTGATAAAAATCTACACTTCAATGTCCACATTTCACAAACTATCAAAAAAGTCTATAAAAAATGGGAACACTATATAGGCACAGGAAATTCCTCTCGAAACAAGCACAGATTACCCTTGCCCAAACTCACCTCTTGTCTACCCTAATGTATGCTGCTCCAGTTCTTACCCATCTTAGAGTACTTGACCTTGGCAGAGTTGAATCATGTTATAATAAAATCACTAAGTTTGGAAACAACTCCACCTTTAGAACCTACCATTGCCAGGCTCTAAGGGAACTGCAATGGCTGGAACTTCCCCAATTACTAACCTAACACCAATTAGTCATTGCCTACAATGTGGTAACACATCCAGAAAAAAAACATGCACTAGGCCAACTTCTCTCCTACTATAATATAAATCGTCATCTCCGATCTTCCCACAAACCCCTCCTCTGTATCTCTAGGGCTAACAATACTGCAGGAAAAGCACTGTTCTCCCACTCCATAGCGAGAACCTGGAATAATCTCCCTCCTGCTCTGATTTCTGCCCCTACCTCTTCTCACTTTAAAAACTCACTTAGAACACACTTAAAGAATAAGTGGCTATGCCCATGTATTAAATAAGTTCTCAAATTATTCCACTTATATACCTCACTTCCTAATATACCTACTGTAATATATATTACAATCTAGGTCTTCTCCTAATGCTGATTGAATTTGTATACTTATTCTGTTATTAACCATGTGTAACTATTTTTTCCTGTATATATAGGTCTTGTTATGTCTTCTGCTGTATACTGTATTTTAACATATTGTTTGAAAATTCTCTGTATACTGTATTTTAATGGATCTACTTCATTTGCTCTAACTTCCGATTGACTGACACCCATTTGCCCGAGACCAAATGACCAAAATTTCATTTGACTGACACTTCATTTGACCAAGTATTATTGGCAAGAAAATGGGATATGCCCCCTTCCCCACTGTAGTGTGACCCTGGAGTTAGAATATAGAGTTAGGGGGGTGTGGGGCACAGCCCCCCACAATGGGGGGTGTGGGGGGCCTGAAACCTCCCCAGTTAATTTCATATTATATTGTTTAGTTTTGCTTTAATATTGCTTAGTAAAACAAAAGTAAGTGGGGGGTTTCGCCCCCCCCCAACTATATATTCTAACTCCAGGGTCGCACTACAGTGGGGAAGGGGGCATATCCCATTTTCTTGCAAATAATACTTGTCAGTCAAATGAAGTGTCGCTCAAATGAAATTTCATTCAAATGGTCTCGGGCAAATGGGTGTCGGTCAATCGGAAGTTAGGGCAAATGAAGTAGACTCATTTTAACATATTGTGTAAAATTTTACTTACTGTGGAGCTTTTCTCCCTGGGCCTTCTCTGAAAATGGACCTGTGTCCAGTCAAACCATCCCAGTTAACAAATGTAAAATAAAACAAATAAATAGTTGGTCTTGGAGTAGTTCTAGGGAGTCATACTGTCTGACCAGTCTTGTGTTGTATTTGTCTTTACTGAAGATGGATACACCTCTGCCTTTGGTTCTTTCATGCTCGTTTTGAGGTCTGAATGTGTGGAAGGCATTGTAGCCTTGCAAGGCCGGGAGGCTCTATGCGACCTTGAATCATGTCTCTGTGACTGCACAGACACTGGCATCTTCCAAGGTAAGGAGTGCTTCTAGTGATTGCAGTTTCTGATTTAGACTCCTTGCATTAAGCAGCGTAATCTTGAGTTTGTCTCTAGTGTTTTGTTTTTTTTTACATTGGGAATTTTGTTGTTATGACATTGCCAAATAAAAGGCACTATGGGGGAGCCAACTACCTTTGCCAGTAACTGAACGCCAAGAGGTGACAGGTGAAGACCATCTCTTGCAAAGCAGAGTGGTCTGTTGACCATATCTTTCCAGGCTGACAGATACTGGATCCCCCTGGACTGACACCAGAAGCTTAGCCAATTGTTGAAGTCAATTATTTTTTGTTTATATTGAGGCATCATCCTGGATGAAGATAGAATGTTATTTAGGGCTAGGGAGATACCTGCCTGGGACACATAATCTGAGAGCTCAGTCATGTCTTTCTCCATATAGTCCAATGATGTATATCTCAAGTCATTCACTCCAACATGGACTATGACAGAGTCATAACGGTACTTGTTGTTGAGAGACTTGAGTGCGTGTGTAATCTGATGGATCCTGGAACATGACAGACAACTGAAAGTGACCTTCTCTTAGTCCAATCCATGAGGGGGGCATCTGTGTGTCTCACTGTGGAGTCGCTTATGGCCAAGACATTTGGTTTTTAGGTGTTTTGCCTTACGGGCTTATTGGCTGAGACACCATTATGTGTATTATTGTGTAGTAGATTTTGTTGAGTCTGCAGTGTTTGCAGTACATTTGCAATTGGGAGGTTTCTGATATTCGGGTAGGCTTCTAGTGGGTACCACCACATATATGGGTTTATGTGTTCCGAGTTTGTTATGTGCAAGAGGTGAAGTGTGTGAGCCTCCAACCTGTTTGATATATGGTTTGCTGTTATGTGAGAGAATTGATTCACAGTTCATAGTACAGATACAGCTCTCACATGTTGCATTTGTTTGTTTTAGAAATAACTGTTTGTCAGTATACATGAGGCAATTGCTACATTGCCTCAGGTTGCCCATGTCAATCAAGCTGGCTGCAGAAATTATGGAAAACTGTCTGTCCATTATAGAAGGTATATACTGTAGTATATATTGGAGTGGGCTAGATGCATCAGGTTTTGCTGTAAGACTAAGAAAAAGTGACTATTCTATCAAGGGCTAGGGGTAGAAAACCATGCCAGTGCTTCACAATGCACAACTGAGTTGGTAGCAGGGCAGCAGTGCAATTTCTGAGCAGCTCTGGTAAACTGAGCCAAACCCACCCAAAGACAATGCTAAAATACAAGCAAAGTAAAATGATTTTAAAAAAGTAACCAAAGGGAAAACCCAAGACTGAACCTTATTCCAGCAATCCTCAACTTAGATGGGTCCTTCGCTGCACATGTCTGCCACAAGGGTGCAGGGGGGCTTTCTTAATGTATGATGGCTGTTTTTAGTGCTCAAATGATACCAAACAGTCTAGAATCAGCAAGCCTGTGTCTAGCCTATGCTATAAAATGCAGAAGTGCTAGTAATTCAAAGCGCAGAAAATCACAGTCACAAGAGCAAAAAAATAAAACAGTTTAAATAAAGCAGCAGTTTGGTAGAATACTCCCACAAGAGTGTAGACCACAAACATTCCAAGTATAAAATAACTGGTCTGGAACCCAAGTACTTAAACCAGAACAAAGACACTTAAAACAACAGGCACAATAAGCCTTCACCAGCAATTCCCAGCATAAAAAGTGTAAGATACACTATCATGCCACAAGAGTTTAGACCACAAACCTTCCTAATGTAAAATAACTGGTTTGGAACCCAAGTGCTTAAACCAGAACAAAGACACTTAGAATAGCAGGCACAATAAGCCTTCACCAGCAATTCCCAGCTTAGAAGAGTGTAAGCTATTCTATCCTGCCACAAGAGTCTAGACCACAAACCTTCCTAATGTGAAATAACTGGTTTGGAACCCAAGTACTTAAACCAGAACAAAGACACTTAGAACAACAGGCATACTAAGCCTTCAATCAGCAATTCCCAGCTCAGAAGGGCAGAGGCTACCCTCTCCTCTCACAAGAGTGTAGACTAAAAACCTTCTTAATGTAAAACAACTGGCCTGAAGCCTAAGTGCTTAAACCAAAATTAAGAGGCTTAGAATAACAGTTACAATATAATCAGGTACTAGATAGATTGCTGTGACTTATCTTTTAATCTAGCCACATACTTCACAGCATGATTATTAGGCCCTGTGAAAGCCCCATGGTCTGTCCAGCTGCTGTATGTATCTGGTGAGGTTCATGCAAAAGAGACATTATACTGTATTACTGTTCTGATGAGTCTGACTACAGTGTTGTCATACAATCCTGAGATCTGATTGCGATGGAGTGTCTTATGATGTGCACCATATGTATGTACTGGAAAATCATTAAAGAGAAAAGTTAAAAAGTAATGAGAGAAACTGGAGTTTCTGACTTCACAACCCTTACAGGAAAATACACTAAAAAGTACTGACAAGATGATGGCATCCACTGTATAACTTTGCAAGACAAATATAAGTGACAGGTACAACTATCAGTTCAACAACACAAATGCAGTTATATTAGGTACTAATGTAGCTATGCACCCTATGCATCAGAAAGAAAGCTTTTGCATCCCTGAATCCACAAGACACAAAACAGGGATAAGGCACAGTTATCATCACTTGCACAGGGTGTTGTGGGGGACATGAGGCCTAGACTGACACAAGAGGTCAGTGAGTGTGTGTGAGTAAGAAAGGGAAGCAGTGTTGTGTGTGTGATTGTAGGGGTCCTGCATGTGACAGTGATGTGTGAGAATCTGTATAAACATGGCCAAGCTCAGTGCTAGCTCTATGTCTTGGTTTGTCGGACAAGTGTGAGCCATGCATAGTAGCGTTGGCAGTTTATTATTGTTACCCCCATTCATGAGAACTGGCTCTCCCAGGAATTGCACTGGCAACTCCACCCAAGGTCAGATGCAGTGCTGCTTCCTAAACGTGACTCATGTCTGCTGGATGTGCTCCCATTCAGGAATGCTCAAGGCCATGACTACATGACCTGCCAAATCTGGGTGTGAACAGCACACCCAAAGATGGACCAGTGGAAGTACTGCCATGATGGCAGCATGATCCGACATGGCCACATTGGTTAACAGCAGATGTCGTGGCTGACTCATGCCCACAAGGATGTTGTTCCCCTCCCAGCAGACATTCCATCAAAGACACTGCTCATTTCATGACAAACACCCCTTGGTCCATCACAGACACTCCTCATTCCAACCTGTCATTCCAATGAACTGGCAATATGGTAGAGCCAGTCATGCTTTTCAGCCTGTGCCACATCTACAACCCTGAGCAATTGTCTGGAGCACTTTTTTGCATGTGTGAAGAGACACCTGCACCAGGTAAAGGAGGGACAGCAGGTCCTCTCGTAGCACCGCTATCAACCCTCATCTGTGCCACCTTGCCCACACTTTGGCTATGACCAGAGTCAACAGGCACTAAAGCTGCAGTAGCCACACTTCCCTGATCAATGTCCTTGTCCTTCACCTGTCCAATATCTGTGGGCTCAGTAGACTGGGTAGGTGTAGGCCTTCTGGCTGTGTCTGGGGAAAATGAAGGGTGTGGCTGGATTTCAAACTCTGTATCAGATTCAGGCTCTGCACACCCCCCCCCCCCGCGGACTGTGCCACAGTTTTGCTACCATCATCATCAGTGTCTGATGAGACAATTACATTAGGTGGCACAGGGTCCAAACTCTCACTGTCATGATCACCTGTGATAAAAAGGAAGAAACAGAGGCATACATTAATACCCACACTACTATGGTGAAATATATGCTAAACAACTAACAGCACTGCCACTATTACAAACAGAACAAGAATACACACAATAGGTCTAAAATGACACATTATGATATTTCTTTAAATTGCTCTGCAGTACTGCTATAAATTTATTTGGCTTACCATTGTAGGAATCATATATTACTGGGTTCCTGATGGTGTTGAAATAAGTTATGCAAGAGATAAGGGCAACATCATCACATTTAACAGTAAGACAGGAAGTAGGTACTACATGCACTCCTCTGTATTGCCATTAACTATACATTCAACAAGAACATGGGTGACAACTCCAAACTGAGCTAATCACTGTAGCAATCTTCAATACCACCCAAAAAGACATGTGACACAGAGGTAACTTTTATTTCAATTGTTTAACTATACAACAGTGTTCAGCTTGTAATATCACTAAGCCTACCTGGAAGCTCCTCCTGGGACGCAGATGGAATGGCGCCCACGTCAAAGACATGTTGTGGTCTACTCTCTTGTGAGCTCTCATGTTGGAGGATATTCACCTGGGACTCTTCATTGAGGGTAAGAGGTTGTTCTGTAGCAGGCCCTCCCCTGGTTACCCTTTGGTCTCAGGCAACAGCAGTTGCTCACCTCCATGCAGAGGTAATCATGTCAGTAGCCCTGTGGTGTACCTATTCATATGTCCAGCTGTGAGCACCCACAGAATTGATGTTGACAACAATCTGCTGCCATACTTGTAGCCTTTGTTGTATATCGGGGTGATCCCCTCCCAGGAGAAATGCCCCATGTTGATGGAGAGCATCAGCAATGATACCGTTCTCTACGTCACTGAATGGGGGTCTCCACCTCACTGACATTGTTTGTGTCCTAAAAGACAACAGAATGATAATACACATAAGTATCACATAACTACAGAGTAATTGTTTCCAGATAAAAGAGTAAAGGTAGGTAGTCAGTAGTACCCACTGGGAAAACATAAAACAGTCTACAGATATGAAATACTAATAACAGGCAGGATGCACAACAAGGAGAGTAGCAAGATTAACATATCCTTGTATGTGCCGTAGCAGTAACTTAACTGCGCTCCCCCCAAAAAAGAACAGTCTATTCTAGTTTGTAACATAACAGTAACTTTTCTTTGCTCCCACACCCACAAAAGAACAGACAAATGAACATTTCTGCTAATAAAACATATCTGAAATGCTAAAAGTGCTTTCAAGAAACCTGTCCCTGAAATATTTTTACATATGTATCACGCAGCTTTCTATTTTTATGTATTGTCAATCATGTTTACCTCTGAAATGGCTTGACAAACATGGCCATGCCATCAGTACACATCTAACTAATGCATACTGGCACTACACATTATTCATTAATATATTCCAGTGGTTTCATTTTATAATATCGAAATACTAAAATATCGAGTTTTAGTATTTCGAGACTATAAAGTCAAAAGTGAAGTTATGCAAAACTGCATAAAATTGAATGTGGAAATGTTGAATCCGCCATTGTGTTGTCGCGTTCGTGACATACGGTGAGGTTTGTAGATTTAGCTGGGGATTCAGGTAAGTGGTGTTCTTGTAAAGGTATTGGGTAGGGATTTTAGTGTGTGTGAGTGTGTGTAGTGGTGAGTTTTATGTGTTTGCATGTTTAGTGCGACCTTGGGGTTAGTATATATAAGTAGTGGGGGTGTGGGGGGGCGCAGCTTGCCCTTCTGCTTATAGGTAGGGTGGGTGTGTTTGTTATGTTGTGTTTGTGTGTGTTGTTTTGTTTGTTGTAGTGTCATTAGGTAGGTGTATGTGTGCTTGTTTGTGTGGTGGTGTTTGTGAATGATCGAGGTTTTGGGTGTTGGTTTTTTGGGTGTTCGGCTTTATAGTTTCGAGATACCAAAATTCGGTATTTTAGTATTTCGAGATTATAAAGTGAATCCATTCCAGCATATGCATTATGTAGGTAACAAAATGAGGTCATACCTCCTGGACTTCCAATACTCCTCTGTAAAGACATTTTTGGAACAAATTTGTTTTTGTGAAGTCCTGCAAACGCATAGCAAGTGTCCTCCCCATCAGTTTGGCTAGGTACACAGTTGCCTTTCTATAATGGAGTAAATTATTAATGGATTGTATCTGTTTTAGCCTGTGTTTCAGAGATGCTAATTACAGCATGAGCAGCTGAACTGTATGCTAATCAGCCAATATGGTAGAGCTATTCAACAAGTTATAACGCAACCATGTAGACTCCATGCTGGTTGGAGAATGCTTAGAGCTGCTGCTGCTTAACTCCATTTGTATGTGCTACAGGCTGCAGGCAATGCTGCTGCTAATAAGGCTAGGCCAAGTCAGAGAAGAATTTTGAGGCCACATTTAACTTATCACAGCATACATGACATGGACATTGTAGAGTGCTACAGGGTGGACAGGGTCACAATACAGGAACTCTGTGAACTTTGCCAACCTCAGCTCAGAATCAGAGCATTTACCTCCACATGTATTGGGTGTGTATGTCTTGCATCAGAGTCAGCCCTGAACTAACACTGTGGTGACTGCTGCATTTATAAGGTAAGTCCTGAACATGTACTGTATTGTATAATGATATTATGGCATGTCCTTGTATTTCATCACTTCATGCAGTAAAATAGTAAAAGGTGAGTGATCTTTACAGAAATTAATGTAACATGTGACAGCAGAGTGTTATCTGACTTGTATGTGTCCATTAGCAAGTAGTAGGCAATTATCACAGCACGCCCTTGGTTTAGCACCGTACATTTGTAATGGGAAATCATAACAGAGAGAGGTTAGAAAGTAATGAGACACATTGCAGTTTCTGACTTCATAACCCTTACAAGATCAAACAGACAGGATGCAAAAGAATGAGAGTAACAAGAGCAACATATCCTTATTTGTGCCATAACAGTAGCTCACCAGGGTCAACCCCCTTGAAAGAACAGTGTACCCTTGCATGTGCTATAGCAGGAACCCACCTTTGTCCACCCCAAAAGAGCAGTCTTTGCTTGTTTATGCTGTCCAACCTGCCCTTCATTTGACGGCAACTGCATATCACAGTATTCCCAGTTAATATCCTCACACATTTTAAAGTAATATATGACATAAAAGATATAGATTGGCTTACACACTCCATGTCTCTTAGTACTGGTCAGATAACTGATGAATGACCAAGAAACCCAGAAAGTGAAGACAGAGCTGTATATTTGCAAGAAATAATTATAACATGTTGTGTGATCACTAAGTGTACTGCATTCAAATATATTAAATATAATAACTTTACAAATAACAGTTTATGCCTTGATAGTATAAATTTGGTTACACTTGGTTGTGCGATGAATTACTTCATTTCTTTGTTGCAAAGCTGTTTGAGTGGCAAAGATGGGTAAGGCACTCACCCTGTTTTCTGAAGGTGCATTTGAGTGAGAGTTGGTATCCAGACCTATGTAGACATATCTCATGGGTACTAACATTTTCTACTGTGTATATCACAGAATGAGTTTCCTCATTTTAACTCTTTCTCATTTTTTTTTTTTTTTTTTTTTTTTTGGGAAGGCAGCCACTGTTTGTGTGATGTGCCCCTTAGCACAAACATGTTTGCTATTCTTATCTGGTTTGCACACAGAGTGTCAGTGCACAAACTGGTTGAATGGCCCACCAGGTAGCAGAAAGGACCCAGACAGCCAGAAACATAAACCAGATGCATTCAATTAACACTGTTGGCCATTGCACAAACATGTTGCCTGGCAAAGCACACTATCACCTACTGTGTTTGCACAATGGTAAGTGATGAGCAACACTTTCAAATGTTGCAAAACCAAAATGTGCACACTTTCAGTAAGAGCGATACATGCAAGTGATTGGAAAGCATCATTCTACATTGGTCTTGATCTGTGGTAGGCAAATGTTTGTTGGTCTGCTAGTGAATGAACATGGGCTCAGGCTTTTGCAGAGGGAACATTGTGGCTTGGATTACAAGTCAGAGGCATGGAATAGTCTTGCCCGGGTGTTGACCAATGCTACCAACATCCCCCACAATGGTGAACAATGTAGAAATCAATACACAGACCTCTGTATAATGAAGAGGGATACTGTCAACTATTGGATTGAGGAATATAGGACTGGGGGCACCCCACTGATATGTAAGTATGACTTATAGAAACTACTTGTAAGAATTAAAAGCTAAATATAGTCAGGATTGGTATTTATTATGGTATTCTGTTCTGTTATTTTCTGTTTTTTCTGCAGCTGTTACAGACCAAGAAGTGAAAGTTTGAACCCATGCCATTAGATTGGCACAGATGCGAGAAACATATAGTATGTATGCATCCAAACAGTACTGTTATTTTATCATTAAAAGTAAAGGCACCTTTATTGAATTATTATACTGTTGCATCAAATTAACCATTCATCACTAACTATAACAGGAAAGTATGCATGCAGTAGTCTGGAGGTCAAAACAGCAGTTCACTATCAGAGAGTAGTCAGAGGTTATGGGTTCAAAAAACACACATCCCAAAGATACAATACTAAGTTTTCATTGATATTGCAATGTAAGGTCAGGGCTCTAAAGCAGTGGCACCAATGGCTTGCTGTAAACTGTAATCAGTATAATTGGAACATGCATATGTTCAATATATGCACAAATCAAGGATTACTTGCTGCAGTCTGTAGTATAGTGTGCATGTGTTATGAAATGGGTAGTTTTAACAGTAAAAAGGTATTTGTTAGGAGTTGTAGTCTTAAAAGCAAAGGTAACAGAACAGAGTCAAATAATTGTATCAATGCATTTTATGTTACATATGGAATTTCTAATATTCTCTCTTGTTTTTCTCTCACCCCAACCCTTATCTTCTCTTATTTTTTATTTTTGTTTTTTCCAACAGAACAACAGGATAGGCCTGCCCCACAGGATCCACCTATCCCCCAGTCCACTAACTATTGCACCAAGGGCCAGCACATCTGGAACACAACCTGGAAACACCCCCTCTACTGCCCCTACATTACTTGCCCCCTCAGGTAGTTCTGCCCTGCAGTATATGCCAGTGGTTCTGTCTGGGAGCAGTGGCAGAGGAAGTGATTTTTATCACCGGTTATGAATTGCCAGGACTTGTGTGTAAGATTGTGTGCTGCACAGCTGGTGCATACCTACTTTAGACTGACACACTGCTCTCCATCATTGTACTGAATAACATGAGGTGACACAGACATCAGACACTTCAGTCATTGGTTCAGTGAGGTGACAGTGATGACATCCCAATGGGTGATGACTCGATTCTCACTGTTACCCAGCTTGATGTCCATGGGTTTCTTACATCTCCACCCTCACCCCAACCATGGTGTTCACCCACGTCTTGTATCCTTCACCATCCCTATGTCTTGTCTTGTATGTCTTTTCTGCGACTGCTTCCTCACATACTCAACCTTCCTGACCTAGACATACCTACACTTCTTCCCCAACATTCCTCTCTCTTTCTCTCAAAAAAGGGTACCTGTCCCAAAAATAAATGTCATCCATTGCACAGCTCTCCATTTTTGCACAAGTGTCATCTTGGCACACTTGATTCTGTCCAATTGGCTATACAACATGATTGCATTGTGGTCACCCCTCTCCCTGGGGTTGACACTGCAAATTCAGCTAATATTCTGCAAATCAAAACATTTTTAGTGTAGAAGAAATTGATAGCTGTGGTTCTGTCCTGCATCCCTCCTTCGCATTCCTGCTCTCCTTTCACTTTGTTCTTCCCCCTGATTGCTCCCCATTTCACTACTTTCCTACATTTCACGTTTCTTTTCTTTAAAGCATAATTGAGTGATGGTATGCATTACACACTAATGTGTGGCTATGGCAAAACGTAGTTATAAGAGTTATAGGCAGTTGTATTGAAAAACAGTACCATTTAGCCATATTTTAGAGATGCCATGTCAACTATCACACTTCAAAATTTGGATTTACACATAAAAGTATTTGAAACTGTTACATACAGCTGGATTCAAACCCAGTACCACCTGACCCCAAAAATGAATAGAAAAATGCATTAGCTGATGGTGCTACAGACTCAGTTGTGTAGAACGTGTATTTTACACACTGAATAGCAAATGGTAGACTTGATTGCTGTTGCACACACCTGCTACTTAACTTCCTCTCTGGCATCAGGGATTAATTCAGCAAATGCAACAATATTTCCTTTTTGGGGCCAGTTGGTACTCATCCTGAATATAGCTAGTTAAAATATTGAACTAGTTTTGTATTAATGTTGGTTATTGATGATGAGCGATGTGCACCATCGTGCACCATCAAGCACTAATGTTTTATAAAACTAAATGGGTATTGCACAATAATGCTTTATAAAACATTAATGAGGATTGTGCAATGATGCTTCATACAAAATTAATGAAGAAGATATGACATTGGTGATATGGGAGCAAGTACAGGGCAGTACAAAGGAAAATCCTTGCTAAACTGTGTCAGTTACTATTGAATGTATAAAATACATCTGCTGGCTAACTGACTCTGTGGCAGCACATGCTGATGCATTGTTGTTGGAGGCAGATTTTACTGGGTTCAAATACGGGTGTAAGTAGTAATTTTACAGGTGTGTATGGTTCTTTAAGTACATCTAATTATATTGCTGCTGTTCAATGTTGCTTCATGTTAGTGCATGATGTGCACCATTGAGCAATAATTCATTAAAGAAAAGAAATGGGGAAGACAGGAAAGTGGTGAAATAGGGAGGAAGCAGGGGAAAACAAAGTGAAAGGACGGCAGGAATGTGATGTAGGAAAGAACCATAGCTATCCATTTCTTCAACAATAAAGCATGATTATATATGCAAAAATAGTAGCCGGATTTAGACTGTCACCTCCAGAGAGAGGGGTGTGACCCCAACACAATCATGTTGTATAGCCAACTGGAACGAATCAAGTGAGTCAGTAAGACACATGTGTGAAATGGAGAGCTATGTGTGGGACACTTTTTTTTCTGGGACAGGTGCACATTTTTTTTTTTTTTGAGAGAGAGGAATGTTGGAGAAGGGCTGTAGGAATGTCTCGGTGAGGTAAGTTGGGTAAGTCAGGAAGCAATTGCAGACAGACAAGACAAACAAAACAAGAGGCAGGGATGGCAAAGTTTACAAGAGGTGGGTGAACACCATGGTTGGGAAGAAGGTGGGAAATTTAGGTCCCATGCCCATCAAGCTGGTTGACAGTGAGAATCTAGTCCTCACCAAGTGGACTGTCATCACTGTCACCTCACTGCACCTCTGGCTGCAGTGCTTGATGTCTGCATCTCCTAAAGGTATTCTGAATTAGGATGGAGAGCACACGCTCCATCCAATGTAGATGTGCACCCACAGTGCAGTGCACAATCCTATGCATCATTCCTGGCAGTTCTTTTCAGGTGATAAAGTCACCATCTCAGCCACTGCTCCCGGAAGGAGCCACAAGCCTATCCTCCAGGGCAAAACTACCTGAGGGGCCAGGTAGTGCAGAGGTAGCACAGGGGGGTGTTGCCTGCTCACACACCAGACATATTGGGCAGTGGTATTGTAGCCAGTGAAGTGGGAGCAGAATTATCCAGTGGGACAGGCCTACTCTGCTCTGCTATGGGAAAAAACAAAAATTAAAATTAAAAAAAAAAAGATGAGATAAGGGTTGGAGTGAGAGAAAAAAGGGAGAACATTAGTAGCTTCATATGTGACATACAAAGCACTGACACAATTATTTGACTCTATTCTGTTACCTTTACTTTTAACACTACAAACTACTAATACAGTTCTTCATTACTTTTAAGACTACACAGTTCATAACAGAGGCATATTATAGTACAAACTGCAACAACCAATCCTTGATATGTGCATATATTGCACATATGCATATTCCAGTTATACTGATTACAGTTTACAGAAGGCTATTTGTACCACTGGTATTGTGGTCTGAAGTTACATTGCATTAATGATGAAAACCTAACAATATTGTATATTTGGGAAGTGAGTTTTTTGAACCCACAACCGCTGACTACTCTCTAATACTGTATTGTTATTTTGTCATGCAGACTACTGCATGCATACTTTCCTTTTACAGTTTAGAGATGCATGATCACTGTTATTTGAGAATATGGAACTGTTTGTGCTGCAGACAAAGGCATGCATCCTTTCTTCTACAGTTGAGGTATGCATGCTCAGTTTGATACAACTGTATTAAATACCAACTAAGCTGTCCTTAACTTTTAATGCTACTGAATTACTATTAAAATTATTATTATAAAATCACTACTTAGAACAGTATTGTTCTGATGCATACATACCACATACTTTGCATCCTTAACAAACATGCAGCAAGGGACCTCACATTCAAGGCTTGCTTCATGGCAGCTGTGGAAAAAACAGAACAGAATACCATTATGAATACCAGTCTTGACTATATTCAGCTTTTAACTCTTA
Organism: Protopterus annectens; assembly: GCF_019279795.1. Taxonomy (NCBI): domain Eukaryota; kingdom Metazoa; phylum Chordata; order Ceratodontiformes; family Protopteridae; genus Protopterus; species Protopterus annectens. The sequence goes on from NC_056742.1 coordinate 327,182,893, forward strand.
CAGTTACTCACTGAAATTGATATGTACACATCCCTGGGGTGCCATTGTACTAAATTCCCCAATCTAATAGATGAGGGCATCCTGCTTCCTCCTCCAGAGGTCATCAAAGTGATATCTGCATTGCTCACCAGTGCGGGGGATACCTGTATCACTTGTCAAAGCCCTGACAATACTGTTCCAGGCTTCAGACTTGTATTCTGAGCCCGAATAGTCCCACTGCAGCAACAGGGGCCCATACTCCTTAACTAGGAGTCCAATAAAGACTTTGGACTTCTGAATGCCCACCTCTGTGCTCGGAAGCATACGCCCTCACCAGCAACACCACACATGTCTAACATGCCTGAAATGAGGATTTCCCAGTTGTATTTTGTAGCCTGATGTTTTTCCACCAATTGCATGCCTCACACTTACTGAGAGTGCAAGCATTTTGGTTTTGCAATATTTGAAAACAATGCATATCACTTACCATCATACAAGTATGGTAGGTGAGGGTGCACATTGCTGGGCACCCTGTTTGCATGATGTTAAATGATGTGCAACAGTGGCAAGCAGTGCCATTTCAAGATTATTTGGCATACAGGCAGCTGTAAAAATGTACTAGTCAAATGGACCATGTCTATGGTTCTCCTACACTTGCAGCTATCACCACAAGATGGTTGAGAAAATAGTTGTGTATGTTGCACTTCATTGCTATAATCTGCAATCTCACAACAGTAAAACAAAATTTGCACACCCTGTACTAGAACCTACGACTTTCTGCACTCCACACCTACACTTAACACTTGCTGCCACAGGCTTAGTGACATGATATGCTCTGCATTAATATTCATTGTAAAGTTCTCACTCTTAATCACAGCACAATGCAGATTACCATGTTTGTGAGATGGCCAATAGTACTAACTGAGTGCATATGGTTTGTGTTTGTGGCTGTCTGGCTCCTGTCTGCAACCTGGGTGGTCCACTCCTCCAGTCTGTGCACTGCTGCACTTCATGGAAACCAGGTAAGCACAGTCAAACACATTTGTGCTAAGCGGCACATCGCGCAAACACTGGCCTCAAAAAAAAAAAAAAAAAAAATGGAGACATAGTTGAAATGAAGAAAAACAATCTATGGAAGTGCCCCAAACAAAGTTTAATGAAAAAAAATCAAGTAAGGGAAAAGCAATAGCTGTGCAGTCCTACAATCCACTTTTGCAGCCAGCAACCTTACACGGAAATGCTATCTGCATCATATCTCCCAGCTGTCCAGAATTCTGCAGAATGTCCAGATGTTTGCATCATATTTTTGGGATGTTCCTTGTAAAATGTGTGGTTTTCTGGAAAATCACTGAAGATTGAAGTCAATACATAATGACATACATTTCAGTTTCTTACTTCATATCCTTCAGAAAATGCATGCTAACACAAATCCTATTATTCTACCTACTTTCTACGCTTAGAACAATATGATAAATCTGCCCCTATTTTTGGCCTTTTGTTCCCCTATTATTTTAGTCTTTGTCCAGATTACTTGCACTAAAAGGTTGCGAGGTACGATCTGCATTCATATTACAGGTTTTGTGGCCAACAACACTGGTTCGAGCTGCAAAACCTTCGTTATACACGCAACGCATCAATATGCATGGTGGGATGCCGCTGGATGAGCAAATTCACATATATAAAAACACTGTGTAGGCTCTGCACAGAACCCACACAGAGTTTATTGAATCTGGGGGAGGGGTTGTATTTCAGTAAACGTTATTGGAATAACATGAAAAGGAAAATATATCAACTTTAAGCACACCTGCTCTGGTCCATGTATGCATAGCTCTCAATTTCTTTTCTCAAGAAGCAGGGACAAAGCCAATAATAATGGAGGGCATAGACCCAGACTCAGGTACAGTTTTATATATTATTCTAAATTCACTTAGAAGGTTAATAAAACAACAAGCTTTACGTCTGCATACATCTTCTAAAGAGAAAATATGAAACTGTTAAGACTGGCATTATTGACTGACTGTTATCCTCAGTGATTGACCAGCAAATCAAACATTTTGTGAAGGACATGCCAAAAACATGAGATAAAATTGAGAACCTTCCATAAAATCAGGGAGAGCTAACGGATATGTATGCATGCTTCACAGGATAGCCATAGATCTGGCAATGGGCATCTATGTGTTAAAAAGAGAAGCAAATTAAAGTGCAACTAGTCAGGGGAGACACTGATAAATATATGAGGAATATACTACTGTCATGAACCTGGCAAATTATCTTCTTCTCAGGCAATAAAACTGAATGCTCGAAGGTTTTTTTTTTTTGTGGAAGTTATTTATATTATGATCATGAAAATTCTCTTAGTGATGAATAAAAAGTGGCATAATTAACAAGAATGTGTTGTGAAACGGAGCTTAAAATAAACTTCAGAGACACAATGTCAGCAGTTTTTCTCTATCAGTGACAGCTTATTTTGGAGGCAGAATGCAGCTTTTAAGTTTGCAAGCAATGTCTTGTCTGCTGTAACCTGTTCTTTGATTTAAAAAGATGACGGTTTCTAAAATGTTTAAAAAAGTGGCAACTTAAATGTTAGGGAACATCAGCGTCTACCTAGATTATTTTCCTGTCACTTAATTTAAATAGCTAATTCTCTTAGTGATGCAGTATCTAGTTTGCAGGAACAGAAACAAACTGGGTCACTTGGCAATGAAGATAAGCATCTACTACATACTTACTGACATTATTTTCTATGAATTTGAGGATAGTACTCCTTTAAGCCTACGGCCAGTGAGTACTAAAAGAAAAATAACAGATACATATAAGGTAGCAAACTATTATATGGACAGAAGAACTACCTACTTTCTTCAACATTTCTTTAAAATGTATCTTCAAAATTGTCTATCAGCATACAGTTTTTGTGATAATAACAGTCTTGGCCATGTGTGAACTCAGAATTGCTAAATATTGCCACTCCTTCTGTATACAAGTCTTGGAAGGAAGACCTTCCTAAAGAAAAAGTCTACAAAACTGCCACATAAACTATTACAGTTCGGAGGGGGGGGGCACACACTAGCTACCAGGGCAACTACAAGTGTACCATAAGGGCATTTAACCTTTATGTTGATTGGGGGGGCACAGAAGGAATGACATGTCAGTGGGAAGGTATCTGGACTGTGTTTTGTGCACGTGCATGTGTGTACATCTTTTTGTTCTTGAATATGAATTGGTTTGTTTGGGAGAGTGACTGTTATGGTGGTACCAGTGCCTCCATTTGTAGCAGTTTACTACCATGACATGTAGATTGGCAATGATCTACATATCATGGTAGTAACTGTGATTCAGAGTCATCCAAATTAACCAATAATGAAATTTTACCTCATTGCAGCTAATATGTCGCTGAATCACAAATTGCCCTGTCATGAGAGCAAGTCACTTTTAGAGTGATACATGCCTTTCAATTAATTCCTGGAATAGACTAGTGTAAGTATAGACACAACATTGGCAGCACTGTTCATTATATCCATGGGGAAGAAACAGGCTAAACAGGAAAGTAAAAAAGGGGAAAGAGAAACAAGAGATGAACATAGAATGATAACCATAGGGTATAAATAGCAGGAAGAAGGAAAAAAGCTCCTTTTTTATTTTAAAAAAAGAATGATAGACATAGAAGATACCAAGGGAAGACTGTGTCTCTGGACTACAGGGAGAAAGACAGGTTAAAAAGGATTAACATTTACACAAGGAAAAGAGATACAGACAAACAGGAATGGTATATACACCAAAAAGGTGACCAGGACAAAGAATAGACATATGCATAGAAAGGGAGGATAGTTGGAGATGTTGAGGGTTGGACAATGAGCAAGAAATGAAGAATGACACATACTGTAGGTGAGCAAACATACTGGAAAGAAAATAAGTTATTGTGTGATAAGGATGGCTATCAGGCTGCCCTACAGGGCCACAAATCCGGGTATCACTTTTATCTATTGATCAATCTATCTATCTTATTTATCTATCTATCTAGCTTATCTATCTATCTATCTATCTATCTATCTATCTATCTATCTATCTATCTATCTCTCTCTCTCTAGCTACCTATCTCTTGTTAACCAAGGTAGTCCCACTAGGCTATTGGCTTCTTTTTAGGGAAAACCCAGGGTTGTATTTATACTACTAGGGGAAATTTGGCCAGTGCATGAGTGAACTTTCCGTACTGTTTTGTTTCCCTCAATGTCTCCCGCAATGAGCCATAGGATGAATACAGAATACAGAAAGAAAGAATGGAGCTATATCAGAAACAGCAGAAAAAATATATTGTTTCTGTAACAATTTATGGATGGATGGCTTCAGAAAATGATGAATGAAGAAGAACCTAAAGGGGAAAATGTCAATTCATGGAGGTAAATGATACAAAAACTGGAGGGTGATGGTTTAATGGAACATACTGAACAAAAAGTGCTGTGAGGGCATAAAATAATGCTACACACAGATACATTGTTTTGGTGGTTAGGAGAAAGACATGCAAATGGTTCACCACAATTAAAAGGAAAGGTAAATGCAAGCTTTTATGCTTCTGTGTTACAACTAATTTGAAAGACTACATTGTTAAAACTACTCACTTTTACCTATTTTCAGCATCTCTACTAAGTCAGAATCTGTTAATAACAATATAAGGTTTGAGACAATGTAATACTGCTGCTTGGTATGTCTGCAGTGGATGTTAGGGCATTTATACACATCAGAGGACAGCTTCTGTGATGTGACTTGTAAGAATGTTTCAGCTACAGTTCTTTTTCTGCAGTTATGTGATTTAAAACAACTGTGTGTCCTATGGTCAAGATAATACATCAAAGCAAGGAGCATTGACTTGAAAAGAAATTTAATTGTACAATTTGTAATGCTGACAGGAATAATGAAACTTTGAAAATGTTTTTCTTACTTATTGTCAAATTATATTTGAAATTAAGAAAATGTATGATCAAATGAAGATTTGGAATGAGGCATGTAAAACCTGGGTAACACATAAAATCAGAGAAGGAAAAATGAATCATATACCATGTTTTCTAAATATACCTGGTTATTGGGTATATCTATACTATTAAAATCAGGCTAAAAGGGAAAATGCTCCTAATGTGGAGTGTTGGGCTATGTGAAAGCAAATTGTGAAAGATTCTGTAAAAAATGTAAAAGTGTAGAACATTTCTGGGCTAAATGCGGCAGTATAAAAGAAATCAAAGAAAAAGAAAAAAGAATTGAAAAATATTTCCATGGTAGATTTACAACGTGAGTTTGACAATGAGAGTAAACATACTAAGGGGAATGCTTTGCTACTTTATTCTATACTTCTTGAAGAGTGGTTAAGTCGAGGCACTAAAGAAGAATCAGTATTTTGGATCCTGTTTCCTGCCTGTGTGTGGTATTTCTAAACATACTCAGTACTTTGTTCAGTGAAAGAAAAAGAAGACAGGAAATAAGGAGGGGTGAATGAAAGTTTAGAAACTCATTGGTGAAGGTAATGAGGAGAAATAGCACTATAGGCAAATGTGTTAGAAAATGTAAAAATGTGACAAAATAGAAAAAAAACACTTCCAAAAAACAAAAAGGATAATTTATTACTCTGCAGTCTGAATTTGATTAACAAGACACATGAATATACACATACTAAATTTCTGACCTCTTATAATGGATTAAAGGCGGAAATTATTTATTTACTAGATATTAAGAAATTGTCTGATAACAGCATTTGCATGACAAGTATTTTAAAGACATCAAATTCTATGGCATTTGGAAGCAGATTTATGTTCAGGAAGAGCTGTGTTATTACAAAAAAAAAAAAAAAAAAAGAGTTAAATTACTGGAGGTTGTAATAGGAATTCTAGGTGGATTACTAATGTGTGATATAACTGTAATGCATATGTTGTCACTGATAATATATGCTTCCAAAAGTAGTACAGAAAGGGAACATTTATTTTGCAAAGGTAAATAGTGGTTGCTGTGAATATGAGAATAATAATGCTGGGGAATTGGAATAGTCATGTGAGAAAACCTAAAGGTAAAATTCCATATAAAAATGAAATATTTTAAGAAATATTAAAGTAAACATTGTGACATTTAGTTAAAGTATGGAACCCAAATACAGGAGAGGAAATTTGGCTACAGAGATAGATTACTGTGGCTATTCATAAGATTGTGTGGTAGTAACATCTAGACTTCTGGGAATTTCAATTACAGATCATAAAATTATATTACCTGAAGTTCAAAAGAAAAAGGTGTAACATAGAGAACTACATAGCTGACAAAAATGAATGGAAATGAATATCAGGCAATTAGTGTAAACAACACATCTTTATTATCTTTTAGTATTTTATAGACTCATTGGTGGCAGACATATATAAACTTAAGTGTAAAACAGTTTTTTACAGGTTGAAAAACACATTTGTTGCAAGGGAAAATATATAAGAAGATGTGGAAAGAATATGAGGACACTTTGCCTAACATCAATTCACATAACTATTTAGAAAAAGAGACAATTATACATATTAACTCAAGAAAAGGTGATTTTGTTATTGGAAAAGCAGAAATACATGCTTCTGGGTACAAGCTAAAAAAGTTCACCGTTGTTAAGTAAACAAGTAAAACCAGAAAAGTATCATACGTTGAGCATTAAAACTACAAATGGTAGGATAGTCAAATCTCAGTTAGAGATAATGCAGGTTGTTGAAATTATCTTAAAAAGTATATATTATAGCAAGCAGATAGTAAAGAAAATGTGAAAAGTTCAAAAATTAACAAAAGAGAATAAAAAATTGGAAACATATTATGTTTAAATTAGAGGAGATGTTAGCCAATGTAAAAAGAATGCAATCTCCAGGCCAGGGTGGAATCCCATATACTTTTTTATAAAAACATGATTCTACAACAAAAAAGATATTTATGGATGTGTTAAATGTATGGTTAGAGCAAAGAATTAATGACGACTCTATGAAGTAGTTAGATTTATATAAAAATTGGAGACAAACAAGCACTTGTGAACTGGAGACCAGTAACACTGACAAACATAGATTATAAGTTATTTTGTAAAATTTTGCTTGCGTGATTAAGTGTAGTATTAACTAAAAAAAAATAAATGAGACATTATGGTGTGAAATGTAAAAACAGTCAAGCTATGCTAATTTTATAGTGATTAAATTATAAAAATAATAAAGGAAAACAGTCTCATATGACGTTCAAAAGGCTTTTGATAGAGTTAGACATTAGACCCTATGGAATATTATGAAATAATATGGCTTTAGCACTAAATTGAGAGTAGATGTCCTCATACTTAGTTTTAACCTTTAGTGAACGATCACATTGGTAAGAAAATAAAAGTAGGGAGAGTGAAAAGGAGAGTAAAATGGGGATGCCAGCTAAGGGGGGGGGGTATTCTAATAAATGCCATTTCTGAAGAATTAAGAATCAGTATGTGACAAAGCAAGATGGATTGTTTTATAAATGTTCAGATGGGTACCCTATTAAAATGTTAGTACTCAAAATGCCAAGTGTTGACACACCCGCACAAAAAAAAAAATGAAAAAAAAACCCCAGAAAATTCAGGAGAATAATGAATATTAAATATCTCTCTTCTCCCAAACACACACACACACACACACACACACACACACACACACACACACACACACACACACACACACACACACACACACACCAATGAGGCAACCTCCATACCTTGAAGAAAATGGAATATTTGAAGAAATGTCAATCTCTGAATTAGTATATGCAAGTCCAGATTTTTAGCCATTCAGTCTCTGCAATATGGGACCTGACTCAAAAATAATGGAAATAATGTTAAAACAATAAACTTGTTTTGAAAAAAAAAAATAATGCCAGGAAAGAAAGACCAGGATCCACACTATCAGTAGATTAAGCGCTTTTGTTTATTAATAAAATAAGATTCTGATGAAGTTTTTATTAAAAAACTAAAGCGCTTAATCTACTGATAGTGTGGATTATGGTCTTTCTTTCCTGGCATTTACAATATGGGATCTGCTAAGGGGGGGGGGGTTACATTTCAGATGGTCACCATTCAAATTCAAATATGTTTAACATAACTAGATGATTTATCTATTAAAAATCAGAGACTTAGTTGAACTTCATCCTTCATGTGTTAGAGTAGAGATTATTTTCTCTGAGTTTGCAATTTAATAAAGATAAAGGTATAGGGTTTGGTACTGTACTACATTTTAATGAAATATGCTTTGCTAGAGATGGTATTAAAATACTAGGTATAGATTTCTGGGATGAACAAATAGTATTGCATTAATGGGATGGAGTATTTTTACAGACTCTGCAGGTACTAAAGAAGTGGAATTGCTTTAAGATGTCATTGAAGAAGATATTTTTATGTAAAATGCAATGATATTAGGAACATTAGGATATACCGAGAGAGTTTTCCATTTCCTATAATTAAAGAAAAATATCTGTTGTAGAGTTTTATGAGTTTTTATGGAGTTCTAGAGTAAACCTAGTAAGGGAAAGTATTTCATTTAGTAAGAAATGGTTATGCAGGTTTAGGTGAGCTTAATCCAGTGATATATTTGGATTCTTAGCATTCGTTTGGATTCTGTGTAAAATAAGTGAAACACTTAAGATATTGTATGACTATTACACTGAGAAAATGTAAAGAACTTTGTGAAATGATGACCTCAAAGAAAAGAAGGAAAACCCTACCTTGTATAGCTGGGTAGTATATACATAAGAACAAATTTATCCAATATATATTTATCATGTAAAATTAAAAAAATAGAAAGCTATGGTATGGATATATTATCAATATGCATTAGTATGATAAACCCTGTATGAAGTTAGATGAGAAGATACAAACTTCTATAACATTTGGATGAGAAAGATTTAAAGGAGTAGTTGAGATTCACAATTTTTTGTAGAGTTTAATAAAAGAAAAACTGGCAGTTAAAGTATAAATGAAATATAAAATAAAGGCAAAGACTGTATAATATTTTCCACACATCCAGAAATAAAACCTATGATTTAGATTGTTGTTACAATCAATGTAACATAAAGTATTTGGATATTTATGATAAGTTGGTAGTGGGTCTATTATGGATTTCTCTATGTGAAAAACCTTTTTAAAATAAGATTTGGGATTGTTCTTTGAGATAAGGAAATTTGAAGAAATGGTTTTGGCTGAAGTTATGCGAAAGTTAAAGTTATGGTTATGACTGGGCACATGGGTGGCAGCAAACCTGGTATAAGGTATCACCAGTGGGCACGCGAAAGTTAAAGTTATGGTTATGACTGGGCACATGGGTGGCAGCAAACCTGGTATAAGGTATCAGCAGTGGGCACGCGAAAGTTAAAGTTATGGTTATGACTGGGCACATGGGTGGCAGCAAACCTGGTATAAGGTATCACCAGTGGGTACAGGAGACACTAGCAGAATAGAAAAGAGCAGTCCGGGACTGTTGATTATGAGGGAGATATAAATGAAGTGAACTTAAGCAAAGCACACTTACATGAGCCTGATCCATTGAACCTGATTTAAAGATGGACTGTGGTCAAAATGTTGGCTGCAAGCCCCTCATGCAGAGACATGTTCCATTTGCACCCCTTCACCATCTATTCACTTGAGTGCACTTTTTATATGTTTTTCTGTTGACTGTTCTTGGGTTCTAGTTTTTTTTTCTTAAATTGTGAATTTTCAGAATTACAGTTTTCTAGTCTTCAGGATGTTATGCAGCTCCATTTGGTTGAGCCTTAAAGAAGCGAACATAGTAGTAATATATAAGTCTGTGTCCACAGATCAGCACTATGTTCATTCTCATCATAAGCACCGACTTAGAATCCTAAAATAAGCTCCAAGGTCCGCTGTAACTTGTCTGGCCTTGTATGAAGTGTCCTGCCTAAAAATGTCTGAAATGATTTCAACATCAATATTTTAAACAACTTTCTTCCTTTTCTGATTACTGCACTGAGACAAGGTTGTGCAGATATGGAAACATATTAATGAAGGAACTTGAACACTCTAGTGTAACTGTCATAAAATTCATTCATTTTTGAGAATGCTTTGTATCCAGGAAACGCTTTATTTATCTATCTGTCTATCTACATCTATAGCTATAGCTATCTATTTATTTATTCTATTTTATTTTGGGGGTTGGCATAATGATTAAGGTGCTTATCTGATAAACACAAGATATTGATTATTACCTCTGAGAGAAATTGTCTATGCTTAAAATGTCCCAGAGGGGCAGTTAGCTTAGTACTTACCTATAAACCTAAACGGCTGGAGAAATGTATTTTCTGTGTAAATAATTTTTGAATAAGTGCATTTACAATTTTAAATTGTGTACAAATGTTCTTTTGTTTTTTTTTTTTAATTGCATATAGTCTTTATAGTTTATAGGTGCCATGGGATCTTTTACATCCTTCTCAGTTACCACAAACTCAAGCAGATGGGACATCAGTTTAGTGTCTCATCTGAAGGATGACACACTCAGGAGTGCAGCACTCCCCTAATGCTGCACTGTAGTGGCAGCAATCAAGTCATCTGGAGTGGGAGTAGAACCAACAGCCTTCAGATCTTCCAATACCAAAAGTGAATATGATTTCAGTTTTGCCACTAATACTGATAGTTCAGTAGCCAACATTATGGGCTAGTTGTTCATCTGAAGGTGTGATGGGGGAGGCCTGCCAGACATACAGCTCTGCCAGTCATATTAGAAAGTACTATGCAGTGACAATGCAGGCATCTGTCTGCTGGCCTTTCTCTTCAGTGACCAGACACTGTACATTACACTGGGCTATCACTGCAGGCTCCTCTGGTCCAACTTATTGCCAATCCCACCTCCTAATTTGTAGACATGGACGGCTCCGCTGTCCCCTCCATGTCAGCTTCATGCTAGGAGCTATTTCTCCCCTCCTGACATGCAGACCAGGAAGTTACTGGTGATCCAGTAACAGATAAAGTGCATGGAACAGAAGGAGGTGACTGCGGCTACTCCTTGTCCTCTTCTACAACTGGACCTACAGAAGGATGGCACACTGAAACCATGCTGTCACACACACACACACACACACACACACACACACACACACACACACACACACACACACACACACACACACACACACAATAAAACTACTACTGCAGTTGTGCAGTGGACTACCACAGAACATAGGTAGGCTGTTGTTGATATGTTGTCAAGGTAACAAACAGCCCACGTTAATTGATGTGATTACCAATTTGATTGTATAAAAGGTATTTTTAACAGCGTTTAAGCTGTTTGTCTGAGGAATGCGAGGCATTGTCCTAGCTGAAAGTGTGATTTACATTAAATAGCACTAATCTTACTTGGCCGGCTCTTATAGTGTTCTCTTCATCCTTTAAGAAGTCTGTTGGTCATTTTTTGTGGTTTGTGGTTATATATATATATATAGTTTCATTTCATAATCTCAAAATGCTGAAATCTCGAATTTCAGCATTTCAAGACCATAAAGCCGAAACCATACAAAACTGAAACTTCACAAACCCGAAACCATAAACCCGAACACACAGCATACACCACATAACACACAAACCACAACACTCACACCACAAAACAAACACAAAAAAAACAAAAAAACAAACATGCAAATACCTACAATACACAAAAGTAGGGGGGTAAGCCCCCCCGCACCCCCACACCCCCCTACTTTTATATACTAACTCCGAGATAACACAAACAGTAACAGACAGAACACTCACACCCAGACATTCCACTGTCCCTCCATGCACACACACACACACACACACACACACACACACACACACACACACACACACACAAACACCAACACATCCAACAATTACACACTCATACTTTAACCTACCTACCCTAACCCACACATACTACTTACAAACAATCTAACACACACTCAAACTCCCACACAAAACCCTTAAAAAACAGTCACTTACCTTATGTTTCACGCAAATCCATACACCGCATTAAACTACATCTAACGTAAACACTGCACGTCACGTAATGTAAAGCCATAACTGCAAATTCGAGATATTCAAATTCGCAATTATACACTTTCCACATTTTGAAATTCGGCTTTATAGTCTCGAAATGCTGAAATTCGAGATTTCAGCATTTTGAGATTATAAAGTGAAACTATATATATATATATATATATATATATATATATATATATATATATTACACTATTAAACTGTACACACTATCTATAAATAAAAATAAAAAAGGCACCCAGATGGAAAAATTACACTTGGAGTCCGAACAGTTCCTTAGCGCTTTCATTCGTTTATTGCTCATACGAACTTCTTCAGAGTACATACAGTAATAGCAAGTTTGTGGTATATATAGCATGCAATAGAGAGCCACTTTATTGTCATGCAAAACTTAACTAGCACGGACCAATCATTTATTCTGTAAATTCAGTTTATTTTGAATAAACAAGTTTCTCGTCATGGTTACTAATTTCATGCCATTAACACTTCTCAGTTAGTGTTGCTACCTCTTAGCACAGAAATAAATGTTAAGACATCAACTCAAATGGAGTGTTCACCTCCCTGGGTACACATCATGTTATTATTTAAACAGTGCGTTTACACTAGTGCTTCAAAAAATTCATTAGCCGTGTATATGGATTAAATAGCTAGTATCCTACTTTCGGTATTTTTTCTGTATCTATCATAATGCAGTTTTGTTAACCTATAGTTGCTGCGAGTCCTGTGTCCTAATAAGCTAATAAAAAAAATTCATTTATTTCTGTGCTAAGAGGTAGCAACACTAACTGAGAAGTGTTAATGGCATGAAATTAGTAACCATGACGAGAAACTTGTTTATTCAAAATAAACTGAATTTACAGAATAAATGATTGGTCCGTGCTAGTTAAGTTTTGCATGACAATAAAGTGGCTCTCTATTGCATGCTATATATACCACAAACTTGCTATTACTGTATGTACTCTGAAGAAGTTCGTATGAGCAATAAACGAATGAAAGCGCTAAGGAACTGTTCGGACTCCAAGTGTAATTTTTCCATCTGGGTGCCTTTTTTATTTATAGATAGTGTGTACAGTTTAATAGTGTAATAGTTGAATCTCGTCTGTACTTTGAGATACGGTGACTACGCATATATATATATATATATATATATATATATATATATATATATATATATATATATATATATATATATCCTGATACTAGGAGAGGGTTTCCTGCCTTCAGAGGCACCCACACCCATTTACGTGATACTCCACAGTAGCTGTCAAGAGAAACATGTACTATTAAGAACACTTACTTAATGTGCATACTACAAAACAGTAGCTCAAGCTAAGAAAAAATGCTTGAAGTACATCATTGGCTTATTTCTGGAACTACTGCCTCCTATTATTTGAGCAAACTAGTGTGGCATCACCCCATGTTATCATAAAAACACTGTTGCCTATAATAAGTGATGCCGGTGACATTGCTCAACAGCTGTGCCAGCTACTACCAGGAATCAATGTTCTTCAAGTCTGCAGGTACTTTTATAAAGTCCCTGTTCAGGAATAACAGGAAAATCCTGCTTTCACAGGCGCATGAGTCAGAATCCCTGATTTAACAGACCCAGAAACAGCAAAAAAAAAAAAAAAAAAAAAAAAGACTTCTGTTGTTTTTTATTTTTAAATGTAGCAAGTTGACTTCTACATTTTAGCAAATGACCTGCTACAGATTACAATGCACAATGTGCTGAAATGCCTTTCTGTACTGACACATCTGCTAGTACAGAAAAAAGAGTGCAGGAACTGCACTTCCAGATCATGTTCATAGGTTCATAGGTTCATAGGTTCATAGATTGGTACTAGGTTATCAGCCCTAGGGCCTATACAAGCCTAGCCATAACAATTCCCTGGCTATTTCTTCCCACATTATTTACTTTCCTGGACCCCTGTCTAGCAGGGCGACTGACGTGATCCCTGGGGTGAATTTCCTTTCTCCCATCCAATCGTCAAGGTTCCTCTTGAAGAGGTCCAAAGAGGCACTCTGCTTGACATGTATGGGCAATCTATTCCAGAGTCTGGGGAGTCTCTGGGTCAGGAACCTATCCCTCCAGCATGTTTTGTTTATTGTGATGACAAGGTTTAGATCCCTGGAGCGTGTAGCTCTGAGGGATTGGGATTTCTTTAAGTGTAGCATGTCCAGCAGCTCTGGGTTTGACATGGCCTTGTATGTTAAGCAGAGATCACCTCTGAGTAGATGATATGCGACAGAGTATAGCTGGAGTTTTTTAAGGCGGTCAGCGTAGGGCATCTGCTTTAGGCCTGTGATTCTTTTAGTGAGGTATTTCTGAGGCCTTTCCAGTTGTTGCAGATGTCTTGAGAGATGCATACCAAATGGGGCGTTGTATTCTATAATGGGTCTAATGAGGGATGAGTACAGTGGGACAATGACCTCCTTTTTTCTGGATGAAAAGTCCTTCGTGATGAGGTGTACCACATAGAAGGATTTCCTGACTGTTGTGGCGATGTGGTTATCGAAGGTGAGACCACTGTCCACCTGTGTCCCTAAGTCTCTTATCACACTTTCTGTGTTTAGTGTACTGCCACCTATATGGTAATTCATGGATACATGTTTTTTCCCAAAGGGGATAACAATACATTTCTTGGCATTGAGCTTAAGCCCATGGCTCTGGCACCAAGCATCTGTTTCTGTAAGGCCCTTTTGTAGAGTATCCACATCATTTGGGGATTCAATAATGGCTCCAAGTTTGCAGTCATCTGCAAACTTTGTTAGCCAGAGTCCCTTAGTGTTGACCTGTACTTCAGAGAAGTAGATGCCAAACAAGAGTGGCCTCAGGACTGTCTGGAGCTGGATTTGGAGTCGGCTACTTTTACAGTATGGGTTCTATCAGTAAGCCATTTAGCAACCCATTGGGTGACATAGGGATTAATGCCCAACTTAGTAAGTTTATCCATGATTCCAGAGTGGGGGATGGTGTCAAAGGCCTTGGCAAGGTCTAGATAGGCTGTGTGGACCACCTTACCCTTGTCCATGGCTCTGAAGACTGATTCAAAGAAGTCAATCAGGTTCAGGAGACAAGATCGGCCCTTCACAAACCCAAACTGGGTGGGGTCCAGTGTTTGAAGGTTGCCAATGTCTTTGTTTATAAGTTCCATGATAATATGCTCCATGGCCTTGCAGATAAGGCTTGTCAGACTGATGGGACGGTAGTTTCCGGGATCCAAGGTGGATCCCCCTTTTGGATTGGGATAACTGTAGCTCTGCACCACTCAGTGGGCACGAAACCTGAGGTGAGGCTATGATTAAACATGATACTTAGGTGAGGTGCCAGTTCATATTGTAGTTCATGTAGTACACAGCCCGGGATGTCATCTGGTCCCATGGATGCTGTATTCTTGGCTTTAGAGAGTGCGTTTTGTACCTGTGTGGCCATTATTACTGGAATTTGGCAATCTTCTGGTATTGAGATAGGCCATTTAGGGGTGAGAGGGGTGAAGTTGGCACTGAATCGATCTGCCAGGATATTGGCAATATCCTTCGGATCAGTATATTTAATGCCATTCTGTTTTAGCTCAGAGCAGATCTGAGCATTGCCATTTAGATTCTTGACATAGTTATAGAATGCTTTGTGGTTGTCTTTGGAATCTTTGGCAATTTTATTTTTGTAACTAGCTTTGGAGGATTTTATGAGGCATCTCAGTTTCTTACTGAGGCTATTAAGGGAGTTTTTTGCATCCTGGGATTTTCCTCTTTTCTGCAAAAGTTTCTTCCTTTTGTTGTAAAGTTTGTTTATGGCAGGGGACCACCAGATTGGCTTCCTTTTTTGGATGAGAGCATTTTGGTTCTATTTGGGATGGCACGATTCATGCATGAGTGGATGTGCTCGTACAGTGCCTTAGTGTAGGATTCAGCAGTTGAACTTTCAGTTCCCGTCTGCATGGGTGTCATGAAGTTTGTCACTTCTGACTTGAGTGGCATGAAGTTGGCTTTGGAGAAGTTTTTTATGGTGGTTTCTTTACTGGGGGTGGGGGTGGGATGTGGATGTTAAGGGTGATTAGCTTATGGTCAGACCAGACTAACGAGGGGGTGACCATAGGTATGGAGCATTGATTTCCCATGTTGGTAATGACCAGGTCTGGGATATTGGAGCCACTGGTGGGAATATGGATTAGTTGATCCAGGGCGTTGGAATTTATGAATTCCAAGAACCGTTGCGCAAAGGTGTTGGGACATGAGTAGTTTTCCCAGTTAATGGCAGGATAGTTAAAATCACCCAGTATTAGGGTGTTTGGTTCTATCTTAATATTTTCCAGTATGTTTAGAAAGGTGTAGTGAGAATCTTGGGGTATGGTGGGGGATCTGTAGCAAGCTACAATTTGGATTGCAGTCTTACCTAGTGTTAGTTGCACTTGGAGAATTTCAGACACATTGTGTTGGCCAACTAGCCTGGTGGTGTGAATATCCTTGGTGAATATTGACACTCCTCCACCTTTAGTGTTTCGGTCCTGGTTTGGTGGCGAAAAGTGTGGTAAGAGTTGTAGCCTGGTACTGCAGGGGTGCTCTCTGGAGCCTTGAACCAGGTCTCAGTTACTGCACAGATATCGATGTTCTCCATTTTTAGGAGTGCCTTGAGAGAGTGCATTTTGAGGTTTAGACTTCTAGCATTGAGTAGCATTACCTTCAGATTTTGCATGCTTGTACCTGTTACGGTGGTGGTTTTGTCCTTTGAAGTTTTCCTAAAAAAGGCACTATAGGGGTGGCAAGAGCCTTAGCCAGTAACCTGAATCCCAGGGGTGACAGGTGCAGACCATCTCTGGCAAAGCATCATGGTCTGTCAATCATGTCATCCCAAGCAGACAGATACTGGATCCCCTTTGAATGACACCATAAGCTTAGCCAATTGTTGAAGTCAATCATTTTATCCTTATATTGTGGTATCATTCTGGGCGAAGGCAGGATGCTACTCAGGGCTAGGGTCATACCTGCCTGGGCCACATGATCCGAGAGCTCTTCCATGTCTCTTTTCATGTAGTCCAGGGAGGTACATCTCAAGTCATTCACTCCAACATGGACAATGACAGAGTCATATTTGTACTTGTTGTGGAGTGACTTGAGTGCATGCGTTATGTGGCGGATCCTGGCACCCGACAGGCAGCTGACTGTAATTTTCTCCTTATTCAACCTGGTGAGAGGGACATCACTGTGCCGGACTATAGAGTCACCTATGACTAAAGTGTTAGGTACATTGTTTTGCCTTAGGGGCTGTTGCTGGGTGGCACACTGGTGTTGTGAACTATGTGACACATTGGTTGTGATTGGTGTTTGTTTGCGTTTCAGCTTCAGAGGTCTTTGTTGCTTGGGCAGGTTACAGTTAAGGGCCTCTGCATATGTGGATTTAGTGTTGCTATATGTGGGTGTTGGTGGTGCGGGTTTAGAAGGGCCATGTGTTGCTTGAGGTGTAGTGTGGGTGTTAACCTTCTCCTCTTGACTGTTTAGCACAATCTTGGGTGGAGAGAGCTTTGCTTCCATTTTGGCTATGTAAGTGCATCTCTCACAGGTTGTAGTGTTGGGTGGTAGGAGGAGAGGGTTGTCTGTGTACATGAGGCAATTGCTGCATTGCCCCAGTATGCCCAGATTCACCAGGTGGACAGGAGAAATCACCGAAGCTGACCCTTGGACATGCCTGGTTTGGGGCTTTTTTTTTCTTTGTAAAGTATAAGAACTGTTTCCTTAGCAAGGTACTTTGCAATTATAGGCTGTTTAGTGCCTACTATTAATTTCTCCTTGTTAACAAGGAGAGTTCAGTGTTTGTATGAGTTTAAGGCTTCCTAGTGCTTTCCAGCAGGTATTAGAGAAAGTGCTAGTCACAGGGATGCTTAAAGGTAAGATTGAAAAGAATGCACTCTGCAGTGTGCACTAGAGAAGTTAGATGTGAAAGTAGGTAACTTGAGTTTTACCTGTTTAAAAAGTTAAGGTTTAGTGGAGAGTTACTATTTTTAAAACAGCAAGATGGATTGAAAGGGGTGGTCACTTTTGTATTTTGGTACTATGAAATACTGTAGGATGGCCAATAAATTTAAATAATTGAAGGGGTGGGATTTCAAAAATGATGATTTTGTGATTACTCACATAAGCCAGTGAAAGTAGAGAGAAATGAGATATATGGTCAGATTAACATAAGAGGTGGGCAACTAGAAAGACAGTGGTCCTTAATTAATCAGTTCTTATTTCTGCCTGACTCAGAACAGAGAGAGCTGTGGTCTCTCTTGAAGTTTTAATATGCTGTTAAAACAGAATGCAAGCAAAACACAAGGTAAAGAAAACAAACTACAGTATTCAAAATATAGAAAGGCAATACAGTAATACAAAAAATAAAAGCAAACTAACCTTTCCTTCACAGCAAAGTGTAGCAGAGTCTGGATGAGCCTTTCTGGTAAAGCCCTAACACATTGTGCCTAGGGTAGCTGCCACCTTTGCCTCACCCTTGCAATGCATCTGGTGTCTGGCTGTGTGAGGGTAGCAGCTCATGAACATAAGATACTGTGGGTAATACATGTTATACAGGGTAAATGATTTCAGGGCCATATGTAGAGGTATGGGTATAGTACCACACGAGGGGGTCAAAACTGTGCATGGCAATAATTGTACCCATTAATCAGGACCATACAGGCGATGGCAATGGTCATAATCATATACATGCCACACTTTAGCATCTACAGCCACTGAATGACATGTTTTGTCCTTAGATGTACCTCCTGGCCAAAGATGTTTCAGATAAACAGTACAAGAATCAGCGGTAGTGGAAACTGGTGCAGGAAGAGTTGTAATAGCTCCCTACAGCTGGTGCAATGGATGGTTACCAACAGGGGCTGTTGATAAGTTCTAAGCCCAACCAGCTTTCTGAATTCTGAGTGTTATTTTACCTCTGTAGCTGAAAAGAGGATATTTTATCTAGTATGATTTGCAGAATCATAGCGCTATGGTTTGACATTGTTTCAGATCATTGATTGAACCATGTCCACGATTTTTAAGTGTGGAACTCTGAGCCATTAGGAAGTTCCTATTCCTGCAGAAGAAAACACCAAAGGAAATCCCTGATTGTATGATACAAACATTGAGTGACAAGTGCCCTTCTTACTCAACTATGAAGAAGTGGTGTGCAAACTTTCAAAGTGGAGATTTCGCGACCGAAGATGCAGCAAGGTCTGGGAGACCTCAAACAGTGTAAATTCCTGAAACTGTTGACTATGCCCATGACCTGATTTTGGCAGATTGGTGAATATTTGTGAAAAGAATTGCTGAGACACTACAGCTATCCAGTGAATATGCTGGGTTTATAATCCATGAGCAGCTGGGTATGAGGAAGCTGTCAGCCAAGTGGGTACCAAAATGTTTGAATGCCGATGAGAAAAGATGTCAAGTGGACACTTCCAAGTTGATTTGTGGCATTTTTGTTGAGCTGGTGCCAACGTTTTGGAATGACTAGTTACTGTTGACGAAACATGGTTACACCACTATGATCCTGAGACAAAACAACAGTCCATGCAATGGCAGCACTCAGGTTTACCAAAGCCAAAGAAGTTCAAGACCCAAATGTCAGCAGGAAAGGTCATGGCTACAGTGTTTTGGGATCAGGAAGGTATAATGACTGACTATCTTCAAAGGGGCCAAACAGTTAATGCAGAATACTACTCTAACTTGTTGTGCCGATTAAAGGAGTCATTGAAAGAAAAAAGGAGAGTAAAGCTGCAGAAAGGAGTTCTATTTTTGCAAGACAATGAACCTGTTCACAAGGCTGGCAAAACGATAGAAGTTTTGATTAAATTTAGGTTTGAGTGCAAGACCAGCCACCCTACTCACCAGATCTTGCTCCAGCTGACTATTTCCAGTTTCCAAACCTTAAAAAGAGTTTGAAAGGGTGGCAATTTTTGAATGATTCAGAAGTGATTCCAGCAGGGGAGCAGTATTTCAGTTACCAGATTTCTGACTTTTTTTTTGGTAGGGCTACAGAAACTTCAGATATGATGTGCCAAGTGTGTTGAACTTTGGGGAGAATATGTTGAATAACTTGTAAGTTTTATGGCTCCACATCATTCCCTTCTTGGTTGGGCTTAGAACATTTCAGCACACCCTTGTATATGCAAAAGAAAAGGTATAGGATATTGCTGCAAGACCAAGGAGTTTTAGGTATCATTCACCATTCAAAATCATCTGCTGCTCATACATTGAGGTAGCTTACATGTTAGATCAGACCTGGCAATAACCATCCGTGTGTCAATAGGGAAAGCACCAGGTTTGTAAAACCCATTATAGTACACTATATTACACACCACAGTATGAATGTAAAACCCATTATAGTACACTATAGCACACACCACAGTATGAATGTAAAACCCATTATAGTACACTATAGCACACACCACAGTATGAATGTAAAACCCATTATAGTACACTATAGCACACACCACAGCAAGAATGGAGAGGGATTTATCAAAACCTCCTTGCACATCTATTCTTCAAGGCAGTTCTGGCTTGTAAGTGCCATATCCACTCACCAAGGTGCATCTTCCAACATGCTGTGTAGCATTAAATGAAAAAACAATACCAGTGCTCTGGTAAAGGATAGGCTCATAAAAAACAGACTGCCCCAGAAAAAAAAACAAATAAATGAGCCACTCCACCATGTCTGTAATTCTGTAGAAATAACTTTAATACTTCAAGAAACAGTAAGCGCTTTCATGGTCTCTCGAACCCCTTCATCAGACTGAATAAAGCAACAAGTTGACTCCACTTCACACTATTTATGAATACTATTCAAAGTCACTTCATAGTGACTTGGTATAGTGTGAAGTATAATACTTGAATACTTGAAGTATTAAAGTGATTTCTACAGAATTGTTTCCATATGTGCCAGTATACATGCTACAGGGGAATTGAAAGGCATATGTTTGTCTGTGGTGACAATGTCATCATGTGTTTTCATGCATGCATGGTTTTCAGTGGCAGAGGGTTCATAGTAGCAGTGTCTGCAGCATTAATGATAAAGGAGTCATTCACATCTAAAATGTAAAGTTAATGTCTGAATGCATAGTCTCACCAGAGTATGGCAGACATGCTGTAATGAGGATTCCTCATGAGGCCCAACTGTGTCTCTAGTTCATACAACAGTTGACATATGCAATACCTCTAAGGTGGGTTCATCTTCCATAAAAGGAAAACAACATAGGAGGTTGAGGCACTGCCATGACCCCAGCATCGTCCCAAATATGAATGTGGTACCCCTTATTTCAATCCTAATCCACAAACACTCTCACATGCAGTCTGACCTCTAATGCTGAAACTTTCTGTATATCCAAACTTTTAAGCATAAAAACCCAAAACCGATGCTCCCCTACATAGCACACACTCGATGTTCCACCTATCATGATCGCCAGAACTCAGAGTGCTTTCTATGATATTCCCAAGCACTTCACTCAATGGATGGACTGATAATACATCAGATTGAAATGCAATCATTCATTATAAAAAAGTAAAAGATAAGCAAAAGATACACACACACACACACACACACACACACACACACACACACACACACACACACACACATATTTATTAAGCAAAAAGGCATACATGCTTTTATATGCAACATTTTTCAGGTGAACTTGAGTAGTGAGTGAGTAGAGCTAGTTATTTGATAGCTTAGATGACTATAAATCATTACAGAAGAATAGCATAGCAATTGGGTACTGGTAGTGATGAGACAGTTAACTACTTTTACTCTACCTTCTTAAACTTATTCAACCATCTCTGACTTGTATACTTTAGTCCTTCCTGTAAAAAATGGAATCAGATGCCAAGTGAATGACAATATACAGGTTGCAGACATCTGCAAATTTGTCCAACCATATGTCTGATTAGTGGTTATGAGTTTTGAGAAGTAGATGCCAAACAGAAGGATTCCCTTTACAGAACCCTCAGGAATGCCCCTAGTCACTTTTTTTTTTTTTTGCATTCTGAGGTGGCACCCTCTACTTTAGCAGTATAGGTTCTGCCAGCCTGTTTGCTATTCATCTCAGAACATATGAGTTTACATTTAGGCGTTTAGACTTATTTACAATTCTAGTGTGGAGAAGAGTGTTAAAGGCCTTGGTTGGGTACACAGTATAAGCAACATGAGAATTTTACACAAAGAAAAATCAGGCCTAAGGAAATCAAATACCAAATTTAGGATTTTCTGAGAATTAAAAAGCATTAATTATTTTGAGTTTACTGCAAAGAGAAGGTAAGGCTACATAAGAGACAAGATGTCTTTACTATGTATATGTACAATTAGTGTAAATTGCAATGCAAATTATACTTTAATGGAAATTGCATTTTGAAGTTGTTTCATTAACTTTTCCAATTAAACACTGCCTAATCACATTATTTTACATTACTTGTAGGTGGTGACATTTCACTATGCTTTTACATTGAAATATAGATATGTGTTTCATAAAGCAATTTGTATGACATTGTTCTTTATCCTGCAGGCCCATACTAGATATGGACCAACATAAATGCATGTTGTGATACTAATAGTTCAGTACATTCAGTGAGTCGAAGAATGGCCTGGTAAATGTTTTGCAATATGTGACCTGTTTTCATATGACTCCTCACTGAATAGGGCCCATTATCTAGCCTTGCTTCAATTACTTTACCAGGAATAAGAATAGTGTCATTTTGGTGGAGAAAAGTATATATAGCTTTCTTGTATTTTAAAAGCAACAAATGCGATAAGTGCCTGCTTATATTTAGCTCATTTATTTATTACTGTATTTTGAAGCTAAAGAGGATCCCTAGTATTCAGCACTGCACGTAAGACCTGACCACTTAAAATCACCTGTAGTGTTAGTTACAGGTCTTTCATAGGAATTGTTTACAACTTTCTTTATGCTGTTATTGCAACAACATAAGTAACATTCCTCTGCATCCATTATATTTAATAACAACCCATATATATATATATATATATATATATATATATATATATATATATATATATATATATATATATATATATATATTACCCTCATGTGAGCCGCTTTACTTTATTTTCATTGCATGTGTCCCATCACCGGCTATTGCACATGTACTGATAAGAGCCAGAATGGTCAGACATACTATACTCCAGGAGATGGAATATGACTTCACCAGATCAGGATATCCTGTTATCCAATGATTATCCCAGTATCATCATGTACCTTGCTCCAAGTTATTAATTTCAATAGGATAAGGCAGTCACTGATGCAGATGAAATCTTAAGATCTTTAAATGCTAAAAAATGCATGCGTCTATGATTCTGCCATGTTTAAAATTGCATGAAGTGTTGCCAGTGATCAGGGTCTGTGATATATCCATATCTGATGCTTTTCTTAGTTGCAGGTATAAACATTTTAGGGAATTAAAAACAAGTATCTTCTCAGTCACAGTTCATCATTTTTAACAAATTCATTTTCCTGTCAGTTTTTCAAGATTTAAGAAGTCAGTTCTTTATATCAAATCATGTTAGAAATGTATCTTAACTTTTTTACCTTTGATAACATCAGGAATCAAATGAAAAGGACTGTGGGTGAGAAATGAATTAAAATAATCTTTTATGCAGGTTTGTATTAAAACATGGTTATGGCAACTTTTTAAATGTATTGGTATTACTACTCTTAAAGTTTCCTGAGCAGGTGATAAACACAATGTGTTGTCATTTCTTCAGTGAAAATTGCAAAATATTCCATTTAAATGCCCCCCCCCCAACAATTCTGTTTGGTACCAAGAAAAACACATTTATTTACTTGTAAGGTAAATAGTGAGGGTTGCTGCTATACCGGCAAACGCTCGTTCAAGCAGTATAGAATCAAGGTTAAAATAAATCAAAGTTGCAGGACTGAGCGAAGACAAGTTGTAACGTAAAACTTAAAAAACCAAGTACTTTATTATAAAAAATAATTAACAAGATAAGCGCTTTCGCTATGCAGCTTCATCAGATCTTACATTCACTCTCAGATTCTACGTCTTATATATACACAAATTCTTATTAATTAATCAATCAACTTAGTTAATTGATATAATTACTTAAAGAAGCAGACAGGCATTATAAAACCTAGCCTAGTGAATAAATCTATGAAATAGCAAATATGAATAAAATCATTTAAAGCAGTACTGTATATAAAGAACCTAAACATTGTAAGTTAATGTATATATATAAATATAAAAAATACAAAAAATATATATAAAAAATATACATCCATACCTATATAAAACAGAATAATATAAACCTAATAACAAACATATGAAATCTCATATATATTTAGTGTAGGAGTATGTATATTATAATAAATATGTATATGTATATTAATATAATGTCTTATAGAATAATGAACTCAGTGCATATATGATAACCAATTCTAGAACGTGATAACATAATAATAGTGTGTATAGCAACTATCTTCAAAGAGATAGAATGTGTATTTTTTAGGGGCTATTTAATGTTCCTACGCTGTCTCAATTTTGGTTTGATAGAGGCCCTATCATTGAGACCGAGCCCTCTGTCTGATCTTAATAAAATTATCCATTCTGTCTCCTTACTCTCTGTATATACCTTGATATCACCTCCTCTAGAATTTGGAGTAATGACTTCAAGTACCCTAAATAAAAATCTATGTTTATCATTTGATGCTACATGCTTAGCAAGAGCATTAAGTAATGTGCCTTTCCTCATGTGATGTACATGTTCCCTTATCCTATTCCCTAAATGGTTGATTCGTCTTTTCAACATAGAAAGAGGGGCATAATTGGCAAACAGCTAGGTATATCACATGAGGAGTCATGCAATTAGCATCTGCTCTTATATTAAAAACTTTCTGTTGATCAGGGTGAAAAAATTCCATCCTACTGTCTATGTAAGAACAGAAATTACAATTACCACAACGTCTGGTGCATCCACTCTGCATAGATTTCCTATCAAATTTAGGATAGCATAAGATTCTTTTTAAGTTATGTTTATTCTTAAAAAGAAACCTCGGTGTTTCTCCTACTATCTGTTTAATGTCTTCATCTACCTGCAATATACCCCAGTGTTTGTCTATAATCTGCTTAATCTCTATATAGTCAGAGGAAAAAAAGGTAGAGAATTTGGTGAATGATTCACTTTTATTCTCTTTCTCAATATAGCTAGTACTGCTAGGTCCAAAATATGGCATGGCTGAAGTGGAGCGTAGGCTGTGTACTTCATCTATATTAGAATGTATCTCTTCAGCTTTATATCCTCTAGTTAATAGTCAATACTTCAATCATTTATCTCAGTTTGAAAACCCTCATTCATAGAATTCAATCTGGAGGCTCTAATAGCTTGCCCTTTCACAATATTTCTAAAGACAAAAGGAGGGTGCATACTAGATCTTAAAAGCAATGAATTAACATGACATGTCTTACGATGAACTCCTGTATTGATTAAATTATTATGCAGCCTCTCTATGTATAGGTCTAGAAACTCAATCCTGTCCTCTGAAAACTGCATGGTAAACTTAAGACATGGTATTAAGTTATTCATAATTAAATGTGTGGATTCAAGTTGATGTGATGTCCCTTTCCAAAGAATGAAAACATCATCCACAAAACGTTTATAGAATATCACATGTTTCTTGAAAAAATTTTGTGTGAATAGTGTATGTTCTTCCCAATATGCAAGGAACATATTGGCGTAGCTATTGGCACAGGACGTGCCCATAGTTACGCCATCTCTCTGTCTATAGACATTATCCTTAAACATAAAGACATTGTTTTCTAGGACTAGTTCCAGGAAGTGAACTATTAAATCAATAAGTACATTTGTATAGTCACTATGATTTTTCAGATATTGTGATGTATAATTCAAACCCAATTCATTGGGAATTACTGTGAATAGTGATTGTATGTCAAACGTGACGAATAAATAGTCTTTTGTAATTGTTTTTTGTTGGATACAATCATAAAACTCTATAAGGAATTGTTTAGAGTCCTTAAGTACTACTCTATTTTTATTTAGTACAGCCCTCAGATAAAGAAAGACTAAGTCTAAAGAAATTACAAGAAGACCCTACAATAGCTATTAGACCAGCTGACAAAGGAGGCAGCATTGTCATTATGGATATGCAAGACTATATCGTAGCAATGACAGAATTGATGCATGACAAATTCTATGAGTTAATAACTAATGACGATGTTAAAGAAACTATAAGATATGTGAAGGATACGTTACAGGATATCTTTAAAAGTAAATTGATAGATAAGGAATTATATGACTACCTTACTATTTTAACACCTACTATTCCAGTTATTTATGGACAGCCAAAGATACACAAAGACAATAGGAACCCACCCATGAGACCGATAGTCTCAGGTCGGGGTTGGGTTGCAGAACATTTATCAGTATTTGTAGAAAAACATCTGAGGGCTGTACTAAATAAAAATAGAGTAGTACTTAAGGACTCTAAACAATTCCTTATAGAGTTTTATGATTGTATCCAACAAAAAACAATTACAAAAGACTATTTATTCGTCACGTTTGACATACAATCACTATTCACAGTAATTCCCAATGAATTGGGTTTGAATTATACATCACAATATCTGAAAAATCATAGTGACTATACAAATGTACTTATTGATTTAATAGTTCACTTCCTGGAACTAGTCCTAGAAAACAATGTCTTTATGTTTAAGGATAATGTCTATAGACAGAGAGATGGCGTAGCTATGGGCACGTCCTGTGCCAATAGCTATGCCAATATGTTCCTTGTATTTTGGGAAGAACATACACTATTCACATAAATTTTTTCAAGAAACGTGATATTCTATAGACGTTTTGTGGATGATGTTTTCATTCTTTGGAAAGGGACATCACATCAACTTGAATCCACACATTTAATTATGAATAACTTAATACCATGTCTTAAGTTTACCATGCAGTTCTCAGAGGACAGGATTGAGTTTCTAGACCTATACATAGAGAGGTTGCATAATAATTTAATTAGTACAGGAGTTCATTGTAAGACATGTCATTGTAATTCATTGCTTTTAAGATCTAGTATGCACCCTCCTTTTGTCTTTAGAAATATTGTGAAAGGGCAAGCTATTAGAGCCTCCAGACTGAATTCTATGAATGAGGGTTTTCAAACTGAGATAAATGATTTGAAGTATTGACTATTAACTAGAGGATATAAAGCTGAAGAGATACATTCTAATATAGATGAAGTACACAGCCTACGCTCCACTTCAGCCATGCCATATTTTGGACCTAGCAGTACTAGCTATATTGAGAAAGAGAATAAAAGTGAATCATTCACCAAATTCTCTACCTTTTTTTCCTCTGACTATATAGAGATTAAGCAGATTATAGACAAACACTGGTGTATATTGCAGGTAGATGAAGGCATTAAACAGATAGTAGGAGAAACACCGAGGTTTCTTTTTAAGAATAAACATAACTTAAAAAGAATCTTATGCTATCCTAAATTTGATAGGAAATCTATGCAGAGTGGATGCACCAGACGTTGTGGTCATTGTAATTTCTGTTCTTACATAGATAGTAGGATGGAATTTTTTCACCCTGATCAACAGAAAGTTTTTAATATAAGAGCAGATGCTAATTGCATGACTCCTCATGTGATATACCTAGCTGTTTGCCAATTATACTCCTCTTTCTATGTTGGAAAGATGAATCGACCATTTAGGGATAGGATAAGGGAACATGTATATCACATGAGGAAAGGCACATTACATAATGCTCTTGCTAAGCATGTAGCGTCAAATGATGATAAACATAGATTTTTATTTAGGGTACTTGAAGTCATTACTCCAAATTCTAGAGGAGGTGATATCAAGATATATACAGAGAGTAAGGAGACAGAATGTATAATTTTATTAAGATCAGACAGAGGGCTCGGTCTCAATGATAGGGCCTCTATCAAACCAAAATTGAGACAGCGTAGGAACATTAAATAGCCCCTAAAAAATACACATTCTATCTCTTTGGAGATAGTTGCTATACACACTGTTATTATGTTATCACGTTCTAGAATTGGTTATCATATATGCACTGAGTTCATTATTCTATAAGACATTATATTAATATACATATACATATTTATTATAATATACATACTCCTGCACTAAATATATATGAGATTTCATATGTTTGTTATTAGGTTTATATTATTCTGTTTTATATAGGTATGGATGTATATTTTTTATATATATTTTTTGTATTTTTTATATTTATATATATACATTAACTTACAATTTTTAGGTTCTTTATATAAAGTACTGCTTTAAATTATTTTATTCATATTTGCTATTTCATAGATTTATTCACTAGGCTAGGTTTTCTAATGCCTGTCTGCTTCTTTAAGTAATTATATCAATTAACTAAGTTGATTGATTAATTAATAAGAATTTGTGTATATATAAGACATAGAATCTGAGAGTGAATGTAAGATCTGATGAAGCTGCATAGCGAAAGCGCTTATCTTGTTAATTATTTTTTATAATAAAGTACTTGTTTTTTTAAGTTTTACGCTACAACTTGTCTTCGCTCAGTCCTGCAACTTTGATTTATTTTAACATTTATTTACTTGTTGAGTTACTGATGAATCTGTGCAATTCCATCACATAACTTATGACTTATGTTTTAACTACTTAAATACAAATGTAACATATGTCTTTTCCTCCATGATTATGACCGTAAGCTAAATACTGGGCAATTTAACTTGTAGACTTTTAAATCATTTTATATTGGATTACCTTTCTATGTTTGAATTGATTTATAGTTACATTTACTTGGGTATTCTTTAGTTCAAAAGTAAATTTTCTTAATTTTCATTAATGATATAGTCAAAATATTATTATAATTCTTCAAGTATTAAATTGGAAATAATTTGCTTCACATTTGGATATGTTTTTGTATCTACGGGACCAAATTGGTGTTTGATTCTTGCATGCACTGAGTTTCATTTGTTTAGTATATTTTGTTTTGATAATTGTTACAGAAAAACTATTACAAGAAGACAGCCTCATCAATGTTGAAACAAATATTGCTGAAAAATCTGTTACCTAAATTCAGCAAATTATAGGTGGCCTAGATTCTACAGTTCTTAACATAATTATTCTCTATAAGATTGCTTCAAAATATTACAGATAAAATTCAGTGCAAAAAAAATCATCTTAGAGGAATGTGTTATTCTAAGGGATTTATTTTTAATTCTGTCTATACTGCAGTCTCTGATTTGAGGAAATCTGTCATGTTGCCAGGTGCAATTGATTGTTGTGTTGCCTTTTACTGTCACTACTCATGTGGATGTTTATTTAATGTTTGCTACTGTGTGGTTTGGATTTATCCTGGCACAAGTATGCCATCCCACTTATGCAAGCCTGCCCACGTAGGTCATTTAATCTGCCAGCAACAGCCACTTTAAAATATAACTAGCATTTGTTGATATCATCTTTTCTTGATAAAGAATTCTAAGGTCACAGATTCCTTGACATGTTTCAGCTTTTGCTGTGTTTATGTTAATAATCTATGCCTGAGTCATCTAGTTCATTACAGCAGTATGTTTGTACATATATGCAATGTTATAGACTGTTTGCAGTAGTATTTTATTGCATAGCATTTTCTGCTTGAGCACTAACAGTTATGTATACTTTATGTATGCATTTTAATTTCTCTGTAGTTTTGTTTATGCATAGGTTTTTGGGACAGGGAATATTTAATTTTATGCATTTCATATTTTTGTATTGTTTTGTCTATACACATTTATATCGGACTGTGAATATTTCAACGTGTCAAATAAGTAATAGTACAATTATATATTTTTGATAAGGAGGCATTGTTTCCCTTGGATTTATGTGACCTTAAGAATTTAGATGTTGCATTAACAATGTGAAATTAATTACATTTTGTTAAAAGATATACTGTACAACATTTATGGGGCCCTCTAAAATCTTGGCTATGTTGTAAGTAATTATATAATTTTAAAAAAGTTACAAAACAATGTTCAGAAAATTAAACATCGTGGATGGTTTATAATGTTATTTTCTAAACTATACTGTAATTTTTCTAAGGCAGTAGTTATGAACACAAGTAGCAAAAACATTCATATGTTGGAAAAGCTGATTTCTATGACAGCATGAAATTCTAATTAACTCCTTCACTGCAGAACCAATCTACATCAGCTTTAAATAGTAGCACTACTTTTCTTAGTGATAAAAATATTCACATCTCTCATATGCTTTACTTTAAATAAAAAGTGCATCTCACTATGATGCAGCTGCAGATTAACTATTTCCGTTATACAGTTAATGCAGTAATGAATGAATTACCATAACTAAAAATATTCCAAGTACAAACAGAAATGAGATGACATACTGAAAAGGAGAATGCTGTCTCCCCTTCCTTCCTATCCCAGGGAAGCAGGTCACAGTTAGATGAGTTATAGTTTGCTAGTATGCGATGTACACTTAATTGCTTAAATGAAATGGATGTTATTTATTATTGTTGATCACACCTTACTTGCTAAAAAAAATCACTAAGAGAAGCAGAAATCCTGCAAGCAACTGCTGCATTTTCCCTCTCAAAAAGTGCTTTTAACTGAATAAAAGCTGACAGAAAACTGGATTACTCTTTGTCTGATATTCCCAGCATACATTGCCTCCACCAAAGAAAAGTTAACCTTTTTTAAAGAAAACTGAGGATCACAGCTGTTCTTGAGATGAAACCTTAAGCAGCAGATGAGGTCAATATTACCACATTGAAAACACAAGTCAATGAACACCTGTTCGCTGATCAATAAACAGCAAACTGTCATTTCTGCACATGGTCAGAACATCAAATTTTTTCCTGGGGAAAAAATCGCTTGGCCATCATTGTGAATTTGTCCTTTTCCCCATTGTAGTCCGATCTTAGAGTTGGTATATTTAGTTGGGGGGTATGGGTGTCCCCCTCGGAAAAACATTTGCTGATGTGGCCATTCGCAGAAATGACAGTTCACTGTTTTTTGGTCAGCGAACATGAAAATATGTTTTGTGTACAATTTAGTGGGGCAGTCATTCACAGAAAAAGATAAACTTGATTTTAACATAGTAGGAGCTGATTGATCATAAAGCAACAAATCAAAGGCTGCTTATGTTAAGAACAAATTATTTGTTCTGTTTAAATGAAATGAGAGTCAGATTATATATAAACTATATAGAGACTGTGAGAGTGGGACAGTGACTGCTGATCTGGAAACTCCCTTGGGAAAAAATAATGTGCACTGTGAGAGAAGTCACCTGAAGAGCGCTGGAGCAGACAGTAACACATCAAATGTTGTTTGTAATGGAGGATTCTGGATGTGCATGTATCTATCTCTGTATATATGTGAGGATACATGTAGAGGGAGAACAAAGTGTTCCTGCTCCTACAGAATATACTGGATGGAAAAAATCCAAGCAGCTCTGAGAATTGCTGAAGAATATTGCGTTCCAATCACTGTTGGGAAACATGCATTCAGAGGACAAAGGCTTCTCACTTATATAAAAGGACTGCAGTCAATAGTGGGAAGCATTTAGTGTGCAAAATATCAAACTTGTAATTTTCCCAGGAGTAGACTGCAAACAATAGTTTGAATGTTACTGTTACAGTGAGGCATGTGTCCATATTATTGCAGAAATGCAACATAATGCTAAGAATAAGCGATACAGGGAAGTAGTTGATAAGTATGATTTAAACCAGGGATGTTGACGGTGAC
Source organism: Protopterus annectens (assembly GCF_019279795.1). Classification (NCBI taxonomy): domain Eukaryota; kingdom Metazoa; phylum Chordata; order Ceratodontiformes; family Protopteridae; genus Protopterus; species Protopterus annectens. Next base: position 327,214,687 of record NC_056742.1, read on the forward strand.
ATTGATGTTGATGATGTTGGTGCTGATGATGATGTTGCTCCTGCTGATGTTAATGATGTTGCTCCTGCTGATGTTGATGATGCTGCTGCTGATGTTGATGATGTTGCTGCTGCTGATGTTGACGATGCTGCTGCTGATGTTGATGATGTTGCTCCTGCTGATGTTGATATTGTTGCTGTTGATTTTGATGATGTTGTTGCTGCTGATATTGATGATGTTGCTGCTGCTGATGTTGACGATGTTGCTCCTGCCAATGTTGTTGCTCCTGCTGATGTTGATGATGTTGTTCCTGCTGATGTTGATGATGTTGCTTCTGCTGATGTTGATGATGTTGATATTGATCATTGTTGTTACTGATGATAATGTTGACGTTGTTGATGATAATGATGATATTATTATATTTATTATTTTTATTCATTTTAAGTGGTAAAATAGTGAGACAGGAACTACAATAGCTAAGTGCTCTTCTACTATCTTTGTACTGGATGAGGTATTTATAAATGGTGGTTCTGATACTGCAAATGCAGCATTATTTAAATCAATTGATAGAGTATTACTAATGCATATGGTGCAGAGTGCATGTATAGACCAGTGAAAGCAATTTTAAATCTCACTTTTGCATCTCATATTAGCTCAGATACTGCACTGCTGAAAGTATTTCACCAATTGAAATGAATGAATACTAATCTATAATAAATTGTGCAAAACAATTTTTCATAATAACAGGGTCAGTTCCAAGAAGTGTGTTTCAAATTTCTTTGTAATGAATATAGCCATGTGAAAGAGTGGATGGATCCACTTATGTTATACATACACAGGCTATAGGCAGTAGTTACTCAAACTCTTAAAAACTGAAAGAGACTGACATGGAAGGAGGCACAGAATTTCAAAATGAGGACAGATCAGCCTTCCTGCCTTATTCCTAGAATTAGGGTTTGTTTAGAAGACATTGGCCCTATACTACATTAAATATTAGATGGTTCAAGGATGACAAACAGCAGAGTCCATAGAAATGAATGGTCAGCTTAACATTAATGTCACACTGTTCCATTCACCATCAAAACTAGGATGTTGTAGGAGGCATGGCCATGACTGTGAGCAGCTTCATTTTAACATCTCTGACAGGGTTTTTATTAAAAAACTCAAATAGAACATTTCAAAACTTGACAGATTTATAGCTGAAAGATTTACTATAAAAAATAACAAGTATGAAACTCTTTTAATTGCTTTTTCCTGTCAAGAAAATTAGAAAGAACTAATTGTCTCAGAATGACCACTCTAATCCCAGTGTACAGAACAGTAATATGAAAAAAGACATACAAGCTATACTAAGTAACATTGGTGAGTTATATGTAAAGACAGATACATTTGAAAACAAAATGGACAATTTCAAAGAGGAATGTAAAAGCAAGTTGAAGTGCTGCGTGAATGTTTTAAACAGCAATCATCACAAGTCTGGAGTATAGATTTTGATGGAAGATTAATTGAAAATGAGAATAACACTGAATTTCTTCTGAAACAAAACAACTTATTTTGGGATAAAAAAAGACTTAGAGAAGAGATATAGAAAGAATAACATCAGGACTTATGGGATTCATGAAAAAGAAGAGGGAGACAATTCCTTAATACCTGGCCACCTAAAAATTTTGAAGCAGCCTGACGCTTTTCCCTTTGGCATTGAAAAGGCACATAAATCACTTTCTAACTTATCTTAAAAAAAAAAGGCACTATCACCAAAGTCAGTGATCATAAGATTTTTCTCAAGGCAGGATAAGGATCTAGTCTTAAATGCTGCATGGACTGATTATTCAGTAAAAATTAAAGGAAATAGTATAAGATTTGACAGTGGCTAGTCTACATCAGTGATGTCCAAGAGAAAAACATGTGTGCCACTTGTTAAAAGCTTAATGAAAAACAATATTAAAGCAAAAATCTTGTTTCCAGCAAAAATAAGGATTCACCTTCCAGGAAGGAAAATATTTTTAATATCTTCGAAGATGCAATGGACTTTATACAGAAAAATAAAACCTAGAAAAAAACAGAATAAATGAACTGGAAGCTATCAGCTTCTTTGAAGAGAAATGCAACAAAAGATGGTTAGTTAATAAAAGACAAAAACAGTAAAAAACTGAAGGACAAATGAAAATCAATGTATTTCATGTTTATAAATTCTTATTAACGTAAGTGCTTGAATACTTATGAGCAGGTGCTACATATGACTTTTTACAAAACAAATCATCTCTTTCTTTCTTTCCTTACTTGAAATGGTTACTAGTTCCCTTTTTAAAATGTTATACTTTGATTCTTTTAGCTGTATATGAATTTAAAGCCACTTATTTTCACTTAGAGTTTAAAAGGTTAACCTATTCATCTTATTAAAAAGTTAATCATTATTATGATGAAACTTATGTTAGGTGGTACACTTTCTGATATTTTGGCATAGTTGAGTAATGTACTATTAAATATAAGCGTTTATATTATGTTATCAAAAGATGAAAATAGAAAACACTATTTCATCGGCCCCAAAACATCTAAACATGAAAATATCGAACATTGAGAACAACAAATTTTTTTCCCATGGAAAAAATTAGCTGCTCTGAATCACATACACACAGCACAAGCACATCAAGCAAACAGCAACCACACACATACACTTAAATTCTACATCTAACGCTACAGTAAACTAAACATACACTACTATCTACCCACTTACCTTAACCCAAATCCTAACCTTAAGGTCCGTCACTATCATACACTCATCTAAATCACGCCCTAACCCTAACTCACTTAAACCGCCAGTAACCCTAAAGTCTGTCACTATTGCACACACGCCTAACCCGCGCCCTAACCCTAACTCACTTAACCCGCCCCTAACCCTAACGTACAAACAATCACACACTTACCTGAACCCAACCACAGCACTAAGAATAGCAAAGCCACAAAAACGGCCAACCAAATTATTTCCCGAGGAAAGAATTTGCTGTCCTGCAGCTTCGCTATTCTTAGCGTTTGCTGAATAGTGTTCAATATCAGAACATTCAAAGTTTTAATACTTTGATGTTCTGATATAGACCCAAATATAATACAAGATGCAACAAATGACAGTAAAGAGGCATGTTAAGTTACATTCTGAGTTCTTAAAATGGTCCAGTAGTGTGCTAATGATAGTATACTTGACATGCAATAGCACTCAGGGAAGACATGCTATATTATAAAATATAGATTTTTACATATATAAATTGTTGAAATGATATCAAATAATTAGAGTAACACTCACACTTTTACAAGTTAAACCTGGCTGACACATAAAAAGCAGTTCTGCAGTTACCATAACATTCCATCTGTGTTGCCCATTTTCATTCTTCCTTAACTGATGGGTTTGGATATGATCCTTTAATCTAACTCGGTCATTACTAAAGCTTGTGGTAACCAGAAAGCTGTCAAACTCCTCCCTTACCCATAATGCACCAACCTTAATCTACCACATATCTTGTCTGTTGATTTATTACCAGAAAAGCAATGTAAAAATAAATGTAAAAACTGCATGTGCTCAAAAAAGGAGAAAACTACATCTGGAGCTCAGTACAAGGGATAATGGTGTTCCTCTATGAGCTCATTCATCCAGAAATTTATGAACAGAAAGGATGGGGGTTGCTGGGTGGGAAGTTGAGGAAGAATGACAATAGGCAGCACAGATGGAACTTTATGCTAAGTACATAACTTCTTTATCTGATGTTGTCAATTTTCATTCAATCCTCAACTGAAGGGACAGATTCTCCATCTACTTATAATCCCAGTTGGATTTTAAGGAAGGATATTGATGAGCACAGTTGAACCAAATGATGTTCTCCCTCTGAAGACCAGATCCAATTTGTAATGAGTAATAAAAGTATGAGGAGTAGCCCAAGTAGCTGCTGCATACATATTGTTCATGGATGCTGTGGATAGAAAAACTGAAAAAGTTGCCATGGATGTAGTTGAGTGAGCTTGTATTAGTTGTGGTAAGGTAATACCCAGTTTGCTATAAATAAATTAAATACAATCAGTTAGCCATCTGGCTAAAGTTACTTTTCCCACTGGTTTACACAATTTCAATCCTGCAATGGAAACAAACAACTGATCTGCTTTTCTGATATCTCTTGCTCTATGCAGGTAAGAAAGTAATTGTCTATGAACATCCAATAAATATAAAATGTATTTGCCCTTGTTTGCAAAATTAGGGAAGAATACTGGAAAATTAATGAATTGATTGATATTAGATTCTGTTACTACCTTGGGAAGGAAGGAGTCATTAGTTTGTAGTGTCATTCTATCCTTGTGAAAGATTAAGTATGGAGGTTTTGAAGACAAAGCTTGAGTCTGAAATTCTCCAGCAGAGGTAATGACAACTAGGAAAACAGTTTTCCAAGTAAGATACTTAAGGTCACATTTGGCAGCTGGTTCAAAGGGGGACTATATTAGAAACTGCCATATCAGATAGAGATCCCATGGAATGTAGGGTCCTTAAACAGAGGTCTCAAAAGTAGAATGCCTCTTAAGAAAGCTCTGCACAATTAGTGAGAGGCCACTGAGAAACCTTTGAATCCAATGTGAAGATTTGATATTGTTGCTAAATGCACTTTAATGGCCGAGGAACTAGCCCCATCTTTAAAATATACGTCTAAAAACTTAAATATGTTATATATCGGAGATGAAAATGACTCAACATGATTTTGATATGCCCATTAAATTAACCTTTTCCATTTACTTGTATAAAGTTTTCATGTTGAATGTTTATGGGAAGATAAAAGAATATGTCAGACAGGGGAAGAGAGCATCATTTGTCTGGCTACTCATGGAATTGGAGAAACCAGGCCATCAGCCTGAGGATTGAAATGTCTGGATGGATCATGCCCATTGGGTGAGACAGGAGGTCTGTAATCAGATCCCGAATCCAAGGTTGGTAAAGTAAGTGAGATCACAGGAATAGAAACCAAACTTGCTGAGGCCAGTAATGTTCAATGAGGATGACTTTGCTCTTCAACTTGGCAGCTTTCTGCAGAAATTTTGGAATTAATGGAATTGGTGGTTAGGCATAAAATAGACCATGGGGCCAATCATAAAGTAGTGCATTGCTTGGAGATTTCCCTCTGTAGGGGGATTAGGGCAAAATAGTTGCTGCATTTGTTGTTTAGGGGGAAGCAAAAAGATCCATCAAGGCTGCCACCATCAACAAAAAATTATTTCTGTCACTTTCTTGCTGAGGGACCACTCGTGAGGTAGAAGAATATACCTGCTCATTTTGTCTGCTATCACACAGGACTTCCCAGAATGTGCATTGCTATAAGAAAGCAGTTAGATGAGATCACCAAGTGCTACACCCTGAGTGCCTGGCAACACAAAGGTATGATCTGTCTCTCCTTGTTTGTAGATGTACTAAACTATTGGCATATTCTCTGTTTGAATTGCAGTTGCCCCATGGAGGGAGACCATTCTGGAAGGCCTAGAATGCTAACAGCATCGCTCTCATCTGTAGGACATAGATATGCAAGTTTGCTTCTTCTGGGGACCAAGTGACTTGGACTGTTTTCCCCAGAAAATGCCCCCCACCTCAACTGGGAAATGTCCATGGTCACTATGCCCATGGGCTGAGGGGGAATGAATGGACAACCTTGTAGAACATTATCTGATTGAATATACCACCTGAGATCTCTAATGCATGTCTGAATAATTCGTATCTGAGTTGACATGGATTGGAAAAGTCTTGATCATTGTGTTGCTAGCATCCATTGGAGAATCCTCATATAAAATCTTGCCAAAGGTACTAAGAATATCACTGCTGACATTGATCCTCTCGCCGGAAGGACCAAGCGGCTGAAATTTTAGTAGTGCAGATTATTTTCCTGACCTGTGATCTGATAGTTTGTACTCCTGAGGAAGGTAGTGAAACTATCATTGACTTTGTGTTGAAAATTGTTCCTATAAATTCCAAAGTTTGAGCTGGTTGTACTTGAGGCTTATTGTAGTTTATGGTTATTCCTAGATGAGAACAAGTCTGAAGAACATGATTTCTTGCCCTTATCAATTGATACCTGGTCAGGGTGATAATGAGCTAGTCGTCTAGATATGAAAACACCCAGAATCCATGCAGTCTCAAATGAGCTGCTGCTACTGGCATGCATTTGGTGAACACCCTGGGAGCTGTGGTGAGACCAAAGGGCAGAGTTTTGGACTGGTAGTGACTGTCTCCCAGCCAGAAGCATAGATACCTTTTGGATAATCTATTCATATTTATTTGATAGTACACATCTTAAAGGTCTATCAAGCATATCCAGTTGTCCTCGCCCAGAAAGAGTAGAATGGACTCAAACATGACCATCTGAAACTTGGTATGGTCAACTGCCTTGTTCAAGTTGCTGAGATCCAAGACTGGTCTCCAGTCCCCTGTTTTCTTTGGCACTAAAATGAACCTTTAGTAAGTGCCGGCCTCTGTCTGGTCTGGTGGGACCGCTTGGATGACTTTTTTTTATCAGATTTTGTATTTGAATTGCTGCTTCTTCCCTCTGAGTAGGTGGAACATCAGGAATTTTTCTTAAGATCAGAGGGAAAGGGGCCATTATATAGCTTCTGGATTTAATTTTCTGCACCCAAGTATCATTCTTTATGTCTAGCCATGCTCTATGGTGCAAGAATAATCAACCCCTGCTTGCCTCCAGTGATGGACAATTGGGCCTCCTTTCAGGTGTGCTGGTAGAGTCTGTCAGAGAAAGAATCTCTGGAACCCTGGTTTTGTGGGCCTCCTCTGCTGCAGGGGTGGCATTTTCAGTAGAGTTCCCCCCTCTACCCCTAGTAAACTTTGTCCATGCGTATCCTGGAAAGGACCATGGGACTTCCTGAACCACAGTTTCTGACCACCTCATTGATTCCTAGAAAAGAATCTTTGTGGGGTCAAAAAACATATGCCTACTGCAGAGAGGGTCTTTCCATGCTTCTCACGTCTGGATAATGTGTCCTTCACATTTGGGCCAAACAAAGATGTGCGGTCAAAAGGAGCATTGAGGAACGAAGACTTGAAGGGCTCCACAAATTCACATAAGCGCATCCAGACATGTCTCCTAATGGAAATGCCTGAACCTATTGACCATGTGATGCCTTCGGCTGCATGCAAAAAAGCCTCATGGATGAATTTGAAATAGATTGTAAGGTAGCCAACTGAGAAGTCACAGATGATTCGGTCTCTGCAGAAATGGATCATGAGAGGGTATTTGACAGTTCCTTAACCAAATCCCTCTGCAACCTTGTAAAATGTGCCATATAATTCAGTGACCTTAGGAGAAAAGTCACTGAAGCATAGACATGCTTCCCAAACCTGTCCATTGCCCTAGACTCCCTGTTAAGAGGATGAACAGTGGAACTCTGGCAAGTTCCTTTTTTGTGGCCACAGCCATGACCATGGCATCAAGAGGCACCCCTTTAGCATGAAACTCTTTCCCTGAAGGTGGTACCAGAATCTTGTCCAGTCTTCAGGGTATGGGTTCAACTGTATCAGGTTCCTTCCACACCTGCCAAGAGACCAGATCTATAAGCTCATTGGTGGGCAGAGTAACCCAGGAGGTAGACAGGCCAGAACCGAAATCCTCCAGGAATACAGACTCCTCAGATGAAGGACAATTACCAACTATGGTAAATGGAGAACTATGTAGTCGTATAAGGGTAAGGAAGAACTAGAATATAAGAAAGATGTTAAGTTTAGGAAATTTTTAGAAGAAAATCTGTTACGTATATTTTAAATGCTGAAGAGCTAAGTTAACCATGTCTTTCATGAAAAGTGGCAAAAAAGATCTGAGGTAGCTTAGGGTTGGTGTGTTATGGGTAAGGGAGGAGCTCAAGAGCTTTCTGGTTACCACAAGATTTAGTAATGGCCGAGTCAGATTTGAGGATTGGATCCAAACACATCAGATGAGGCTAGAATGGAAATTGGCAACATCAGATCTGTCATTCATTTAATGCAAGTTTATATGTTATGTCTCCTTTAAAAAATGACCATCTGCTTTATATTAATCATCTCATACAAATAATGCTTGCTGAATCATTAAATGTTATTTCTTTAAGTTTAATGGCTTTTTGTTAGCTGGGATACTTTGTGATGTTTTTTTTTTTTTTTTTTTTTTTTTTTTTTGGTTTGGAGGACTTTGAGGAATTGCTGAATGGTATGGAGGTGGCTTGGATTCACTTGTGGGCATTTTTGTGTGAATTGTAACTGATGGACTGTTGATTTTCAAGCACTTATCATGAAAACCAGCTTGAAACAAGTTTGATTCATGAACACTTTAGTGATGTTGCAAGAGTTCTAAAATTCTAAAAAAACTTTCCAGGTTACTTCTACCTGTCTAAAAGTAAATAATCATAATATTTTCAATCACATGCCAAGATGTCAATGAATACAAGTTAGATAATAAGCAAAAGGCAGTGAATTGCATTCTAAAACACTGTCAGTTATTAAACAGTTCTGAATGCTTGCAGTATACCAAAAGGATAGCGTATATACTAGCCTATAAAATGACACTTCCAATAAAAAAATAAGATTGTGTTTCTCTCTTATTGTCTCTTTTTAATGATAATAGAACTTAATATCTCAAAACAATTTATTATGGAAAGTTTAAATCTTAAAAGGAAAGATTTTTCAGTTGTTTGTTCAGATACTATTAGACATATTTAAGGAAAAAATAGGACTGATTATTAACAGCAGCACTAGATTAAAGAGTATCAAATATATAAGGGTAAATATAAATGTTCTATTATATGACACTCTACACTAGGATTATAGCTAAAATATAAAACCTACGAATATAGCAATAGTGCAAGACATGGCATGCACAAAGAAATAGAAAGATATCAGAATAAATAAATATGTATATAGTTAAAGAATATAAACGTGTCTATAAGGGTGGGAGGTTGGCATAGTGGCTAAAGTATTCACCTTATAGACACAAGGTACAGGGTTTGATTCTCACATGGGGTAAATGGCTGGATTTGACCCACAAGGACAGTCTGCCTGGTAATAATGTATGAACTTATGACCCTGTGTACAACTTTGCACATAGTAAATAAAATAGAAAACAAATACAATCATCTGACCTACAAATTAATAAATATGAAAACTGACTTCTTCCCTATAGTAGACCAGGGAGATAATGTGAGGTACAGGGAAAGATGGCTGTAATGATATTCAGTTTGGTCAACTTATAATAAAGATACTGAATACCTGTTTAACTTTTCTTATTCATAATAACTCACTGATGGGCTTTTTTAAGATGGCGCATACTAAAAAATAAGGCACATTAGTATGAATCAAAAGTATGTGCTAAGCTTTTTAGTCTAATGGAGAGTTTGAGAGGTAGTTTGTTTGCCTTTTTCAACAAACTAGAAATACATTATTCCATGGTAGAATGTTTTAGGGTTATCTAATTAAGTGATATTTTATTTGCTTCAAAAGTTTTGTCAATGGCTGAAGATTTCATACTGTTATATATAAAGTAAATAATAAATTCTGTACATAAATGCAATTTCATCATACCTAGGTTTTTTTTTCTTTCTTATATAAATGTCTGATTTTAAATGCATATTTATTAATATTAATGGATTAAAAAAATCTAATAAAGATGTTCAAATACTTGCAATTACATAAAGCTGAACTAGTATTTCTACAGGAAACACATTTACTTAATAAAGATGTAAATAAACTTTCATTAAATAATTTTCTTGTTTTGGCAGGTTCTGGCTTTTGAGGTAAAAAAAGAGGCACTGTCATTTTATGGAAGAACTTAACAGTAATGCCTAAAGTAAAAGATACCTATCTTGATAAAAATGGTATGTTAATCATTGTATAACTGAGTGGAACAGAAAACTATATACATTGGTGAACTCTCATTGGATTCCAAGGGTTGGAGCTAAAGATGGAAAAAATAACTTAGACACTATAGCCTATCACATGAAAGGTGAAATCATAACAGCTGGTGATTTTAATTGCATTTTATCACACAAAGATTCCACTGCAGATCAAAAGCAGTGTCACATCTTCAACAAAACACTTAATGAATTTTGTAAATCTAATGAATTTAAAGGATATATGTGAGGTAAGGAAAACAAACTCATTTCAATGTACCCATTATTCATATAGATATGGAACACAAATATTGATAAAAGCTTTGTTTCAAGCAATCTGTTATCACATATCAGAGAAGTTTCAATAGTTTCATGTCCATTATCAGACCAAATTGCTATAATCTTTAATATTATTTAACAAACTATTAATATAATACATCACAGGAGATTACCAGTGTACATTATTAAAATGAAAGGATTGAAGGATTGGTTTGTTAAAGAGATCAAACATTTCCTAGAAAGGATCCTATGATAAATATGAATGGCGAAGTAAGTGACATTTTCCTGTTGGATTTACTAAAGGCTTACTTAAATGGAAGAGTTACAAGCTGTAAAACAAGGGAATGGTACAAAGAATTGAACACACTACAGGCCAAAATAAATATACTAAAGTTAAATGTAAAATCAAATTACATTATCAGTCAGTCAGAACTTAAAAACATAAATACAGAATATGTTGAAACTCTAAATTATAAACCCCAGGATTCAGCAAGCTCTGCACGGCATGCAGGAATAGTGCAGGAGCTGCTGGAGGCAATATGGCTGCTGAGAGATCCAGGAACAAGCTCCCAGGACGTGCATGAGCGCTCCTGCACTATTCCTGCATGGACACAGCTCCTGTATGCTAATTATCCCATTTGGAGGTGAAAACCATACAAATGAGGTGAATTAGTGATCCAGGAAGCTGACAGCCATTCATGCAGAACTAGTGTAACCTGCAGAAATGTACTCTGTTTGTAACCGAGTATGTTTCTGCAAACTACAAAACGAAGCCATGACAGCTCCAAATAAAGGGAGTATATAATGTGTAAAGCATGCCAATGGCCAAATATATGGCCATTGGCATGGAAAATAGTTGCAAAAAAAAACCTTTTTTTGGCTGATTTCAGTCGTTTAAGCGTAGGGCAGCGGCACGCAAATGCGATCAGCTGGAAAATAAAAGAAAAACCCTGGAAAAAGCTTTCTCTGCAAAATCGCAATTTTGCCATTATAGTCAATGGCAGGCAGAAGACAACAAGGCCAGTGAATAGTGGTTGCTAAGGGGGAAGGCTCAGTGTGGGACTTGTAACTAGTCATTAGGAGGCAATCCTATGCAAATGAGGGGAATGATACTGAAGCACAGATTTCCCCTCATGGCTAGCCTGCACCCAACCATGTAGGTGCAGGAAGACCACAGTGCAAACCTAAGAGCTAGCTGACATCATAGAGGGGTGTGTCAGGCATACTGTAATCTTATTGGAGCTCTGTGGCTTGGGTTTGCCCTTAGCTTAGCAGAGCTAAGGAAGGATGCATGTCTGAAGCTGCCTAGCACTCTTTACATTGCCTAAATGGGTTTAAACAAAATTTAAAAAAAAAGTAAACCAGGAAATAGCAGATCCATTCACATCTGAGCACTGGGTTTGCACGGCGCTCGCCTGGGCTTAAACAGAAAGGCAATGAGAAATGAAAACAGCAGTAGGAAGGTAATCAAGGAGAACTAGCATAGCTGGCAGGTGAAATGTATCAGAATCAGCCAATTACACAGGCAGCAGCCCAGCCTAGCACACTAATATAAACTATGCAAACAGCTTTCCCTCTGGTTTTTCCCACAAACTCTACACCACCGGTGTACACAAATGGGGAACTTTTACCTAACAAAAGCAACAAAATGACAGGGGCTGCATTTGCTCTCATAAATCAACATGTAGAAGAGGCTGAGGGTAGTTAGGATGAGAATGCTAATGACCAACCCACAGTGAGGAGAAGGAGAAGAGTGTACAGACCCAGGGTAACCTACCAGGGGCTACATGAGCTGAAGATAGTGAGTGCTATAGGGTGGACAGGGATATCCTACAGCAAATTGTTGAGCTCTGCCGGCCACGCCTCACACACAGCACCAACAGAGGAGAACCCATCCCAGTGGATACCAAGGTATGTGTAGGCCTAAGAATACTAGCCACAGTTACAATCCAAAGGCCAACTGGGGATATCATGGGGATCTCACAGGCATCAGCATCCACCAGTTTGTGGATGCCATGTCAGCACATGTTGGTGAGCATGTATATTTCCCCAACACCTGTGAGGCATTGGACAGCAATATGCATCTCTTCCACCGGATTGGAAATAGGAAATACACCCCGGGATCATTTCTGTGTCTCTGCTCGACAGTGGCACAGGAAAATAACTTTCTTGGGTGGCATAAGCCAAGGAACCTTGTTGGCTAGGCTTACACAGACCCTCAGGCCGATAGCCTAGTATCTACCTGTGAACCTATGAACCAAATGGCAGAATACCCTGAGGTAGTGAGTGCTATAGACTGCACGCACATACACATCAAAGCACCACCTGCACAGCGGGGTAGAGTCAACATAAACCGCAAGGGCTTCCCCTCCATCAACCACCAGGTCGTGTGCGATGCCCAGGGCATTATAATGGATGTGTGTGTGCTGGCAGCCATGGAAGCTATCATGACTCCCACATCTGGCATATGATGCAGATGTACCAGATATTTGCCAATGGGGACATCTCATATAGCCACCTAGCTGGGGATGCTGGTTACACACTGGAGCCGTGGCTGATGACACCCATCAGAAATGCACACACACCCGAACAAGAACTCCATAATGAGGCACACACACAGACCAGAATCATAATAGAGCATGTGCTTGGGATGCTGAAGTCATAGTTCCAGTGCCTGGACTTATCCAGTGGAGCCTTGCAGTACTCACCAGCTACATGTACCCAAATTGTCATTGTATGTGCCATCCTACACAATATGAGGAAACAGCTGCAGCAGGAACAGTATGGGGCAGAGCCACACAGCCCCCCACCATTGCCAAGCCCTGCACAGGCACAGAGTAACTCGGAGGAGGAACAACCAGAGCTTGCCCCAGTAGGCAGAAGGAGGTGTGCCAAGTATGCCCAGGCCTTGACAAAGAGGCTATGCATAGCACATACACTGACACGGTAGGAATCCAGGGAATGATACCTCTCTCACTGACTCACACATACAGTAAAAGGGATGCCAAACATGACACTACCTGTGCTTAACCATGTATAGGGAATGTACTACATGCATCCGACATAGTCAGCCCTCCAGCACCATCCTCAATACTGACACAGCCGCAAGGTAAGTCGCACTCACTATCAATTGTTGAATGGAGTAGTACGTTCTGTTGCTTGTATCTATGGTATGGATGTGAGCATGCAAGGGAATCAGGTGGCTGAATGGGATGCCAGCAGGCAGTAGACACCTATAGCAGCAGCATGAAATCTGTGACAAATACTGGTGTCATCATAGTAGCCAGTACTCGACAAGGTGACAAAACCCACTGCAGGAAATGTGGTGGGCCAAATGTGTGTCCATAGGACACACACATGCCAGTCAGGGAGGCTCACATACCCAACAACAATCTCAGCCAGCAGGACAGCCATAGACAAACACAAAGAAAGGCTGTGCTAAGGCCTCTGATTGATGGCTATGGAGAACAATCCCCCTCCAAACCTACACAGACAGACTACAACAGGTCAGGCAGTGGGATGTTAGTTCTGAAGGGTAAGAACTCTGAAACTGAAATGTAGGTCAATAAAACCTAAGAACTGTAGTACACTGATATGACTCTAGTCTGCATGAAGTCAGAATACAGAACAAAATGGAGTACCTGAAATACCAGTACAGTCATAGCAAATGTGTACAGTTGTCAGGTGTGCCCCACCCCCACAATCCTATGTAGAAATGTAGTAACATGTATGTGTAGGTATAATAACAGTGGAGCACAGATTACCTGAGCCAGCCAAAGTAGCAGGATAGATTGTAGGAATATTACAATATGCAAGGCTGTGTGTGTTAGGTTGGTGTGTGTTGTATATTTTGTGAGAGTGGTCAGCATGTAGGCATGATGGGTTGTGTCTCGGAGGCCATTGGCCAGTACTGCTGATGACAGGGCCAAGTTCTCACAACTGCAGTGCCAAACACAATGCATCCCAGCAAGACACATCCCAGCAGTAAGCCATACTAATTGTTTGGATGTAATATCTGTCACCATCTGAAAGATGGACATGGCATGAATGTGGGTCCAGACATACAAACAGTGCACAGGCGGAAGTACCGTAGACAGAGAGTGTATAAAATGTTACTGTCAAAAGGACACAGCTTTGAAATTGTACATACAGGTTAACAGCAACATTAGTTGGGTTTGTAGTATGGAATACTGATGTCATCTGGCCAAACATTGGCAGACCACAAAAGTCACAGATATAAAGTACTGAGAAACTGCTGATGTCCCTGCACAAGCCAGCATAAGTGGAATGCCCCATATATATCTGTGAGTCAGCTGCAAGTAGCTTCCATATCACACAGGCACCCAGCTCACCCCACCATCAGCAACAGGTACCTCAAAGGTCTTATCCCTGCTGTTGGGAATGAGTATAATATGACACCCACCTCCATAGGGAAATAGCCACAGAATGCAGCATGCTGAAGAGGTGTCCCATGCAGGTTTTTCCCTAGCTGTAAGCAGCACCCTGCCAGCATCTATATCCCTGGATCAATGAAGACAGAAACAATTGACATTAACACCTTGCACACCTACCCTGTCACCCCAGAGGAATATAGTGGCTTGCAGCCTGGGACTGTAGGAGTGACACAATGCAATGGCCTGCTACAGATGGCCTGCATCAGTACCAAATGCCCTACAGTCCTCTGTCAAAGGCCTGTGTCTCACCCATACTGCCAATGTATGTTATCTCATGTACTCCCAAATAACAACATAACACAGTTGACAGAACCCAAATGCAAGGCCATGTTGACAAATCCCAGTAGCATGTCCACCATGTCCTACTGCATGATCTGTAGACCAACCCCCAAATACTGCTGGGATGAAGTGATAAATATAGGTAACTTATCAGATAATGTTTGCATAATGTTCGGAAGAGGATAGAATAACAGGGGGAGTAGGAGCATGGATGCCATGGAGTGTGTGAAGTCTGAAACTCAGCCATGTGCACATACTACCCCTACCTGCAAACACAGGAATGGGTGGCTACAAACCTGCTTGTAAACCACAATGTGAAGGGATAATGACCAGAAATATGAGCTCTGCCTCTGGGTAGCCTGTGTGAATCTGTACTGCTGTGAGGTATGGCCACAGTAGGATATGGCCATACTGTCACATTGATGGATGTACAAGCATGGGATCCTCAGCCACCACTATACCAAGGTGCTGAACCATTTACACAGACCCATCAGCAAATGTCTGCAGCTTCCCCTCCAGAATGGCATGATTGTGCAAGAATATGTAGGCTGCAGACCACAACACTGGGCACAGCTTCATTCACCCTGTGTTCCCCAGGAAATTACTGCAAGCAAATATGTATACCTGACAGTATTTGATGACATAAAACATTACAGTGTAAAACAGTATATATGTCTGAATATCTCTGCTAACACCAAAAGCATGTAGCAGAAGCAGCACAGACACAAATACCTACAGTAACCCACTATCCTTTGCCCATTGTGACCCCATATTGTCAACTGATCTACAGATATCGCACAGAAACAGGTTGTTAGCTGTAGGTGTAGAACACAAAAGCATGCACTGGAGTACAACCTACCTGGAATAGATTCACACATTCAGTACAGAAGGTCATACTGGGCATGCTCCCACACTTAAAGAAATGAAGCCCATGTCTGGCAATAACAGTGGACTATACATATCTGGCAGTCGCAGATGTTTGTGCACACACCCCACATTGCACACCAGTCATGCTTTGCACACACACTGGATAGGAATACACACATATATCCAAGGACAACACACTATAATAGGCCAAACTTACACATACATAGGTGTGTTGAAGAGAGCAACAGACAGTGACAAAGAGCCTCCCATCATGAGGCCTTTCCCACCCAGCACACATCCAATTGGCTAAAACCACATGATGTGCACATGTCAATCACTGTAGACATTTTCCTGTGGTACCCCTCGGCACTATAGTGTCTGTGGTGCTTGTGATAACTGTGTAGCATGACTGTACAAGTCATTATTCATCAGTTGTATACATGTACCTGTGAAATTTAAACCTGTGTGTGACTGAGTGTAGTGTGTCTGCTTCCAGATGAATAGTTTATGGCCCATGCACACACACTACATTTCCCATTGCCCTACTTTGACAAGCCTGCTGATGTAATTCCCCTTGAAATACACCTTTGGTGAAAGAGTAACCAATTAAACTCTGTGGTACATGCTATAACTGTGTAATGCTATAGTGTGATGTACTAGTTAGGTAGGAGTTCTAATCCCAGACATGGCAACTGTGAGACAGTGTGTGTGTGTGTGTGTGTGTGTGTGTGTGTGTGTGTGTGTGTGTGTGTGTGTGTGTGTGTGTGTCTGTGTGTGTGTGTGTAAGGATCAATGCTTTTGTGGCCATTCACAGTCACTGCACTCCCCATTGCCCTACTTTGGTAAGCCTGCTGATGTCATGCACCTTGGAATACACCTTTGGGGAAGGCATATCCCAGTAAGCTCTGTGGCATGTGCTATAACTGCGTAATGCTGTAGTGTGATGTACTGGTTAGGTAGGAGTTCTAATACCAGACATGGCAACTGTGAAACTCTCTGTTTGCATGTGAAGGAATCAATGCTTTTGTGGCCATTTACAGTCACTACAGTGTCCATTGCCTTACTTTGGCAGGCCTGCTGATGTCATTCATTTTGAAATACACCTTTGGGGAAAGTGTAGCCCAGTAAGCTCTGTGGCGTGTGCTAACACTGCATTATACTATAGTGTGATGTACTAGTTAGGTAGGAGTTCTAATCCCAGACATGTCAACTGTGAGACTGTGTGTGTGTGTTTGGTTGTGTGTGTGTAGTGATCAATGGTTTTGTGGCCATTCACAGTCACTAGGCACTTCTAAAAATGGAGAACATTGATATCTGTGTAGTAACAGAGACCTGGTTAAAGACTCCAGAGAGCACCCCAGCAATACCAGGTACAGCTCTTACCACACCTGCCGGCCACCAAACCAGGACCAAAACACTAAAGGTGGATTAGTGTCCATATTCACCAAGGGTATTCACACCACCAGGCTATTTGCCCAACACAATGCATCTGAAATTCTCCCAGTGCAACTAACACTAGGTAAGACTGCAATCCAAATTGTAAAGCTTGCTATAGATCCCCCACCATGCCCCAAGATTCTCACTACACCTTTCTAAACATACTGGAAAATATTAAGATACAACCAAACACCCTAATACTGGGTGATTTCAACTATCCTGCTATTAACTGGGAAAACTACTCATGTATAAACACCTTTGCCAAACGGTTCTTGGAAGTCATAATTCCCAATGACCTGAATCAACTAACCCATAGTCCCACCAGGGGCTACAATATTCTAGACCTGGTCATTACCAACATGTGAAATCGATGCTTCACACCTATGGTCACCTCACCGGTGGTCAGGTCTGACCATAAGCTAATCACCCTTGACATCCACATCCCTCCCCCACACCCCAGTAAGAAAACCTCGGTAAAAAACATCTCCAAATCCAACTTCATGCTACACAAGTCAGACATGACAAACTTAATGACACCCATGCAGACAGGAACTGAAAGGTCAACTGCTGAATCCTACACAAAGGCACTGGATGAGCACATCCACTCTTGCATGAATCGTTCCATCCCAAATAGAACCAAGATGCTCCCCTCCAAGAAAAGGAAGCAATGTGGTGGTCCCCTGCCATAAACAAACTTTACATCAAAAGGAAGAAACTGTTGCAGAAAAGAGGAAAATCCCAGGATGCAAAAAACTCTCTTGTCAGCCTCAGTAAAAAGCTGAGATACCTCATAAAATCCTCCAAAGCTAGTTACAAAAATAATATAGCCAAAGATTCCAAAGACCTCAAGCTGTTCTATAGCTATGTCATGAAGCTAAATGGCAATGCTCAGATCTGCTCTGAGCTACAACAGAATGGCATTAAATATATTGATCCCAAGGATATTGCCAATAGCCTCGCAGATCTATTCAGTGCCAACTGTACCCCCCTCCCACCCCCTAAAGGGCCCACCTCAATACCAAAATATTGCCAGATTCCAGTAATAATGGCCACACAGGTAAAAACCACACTCTCCAGTGCTAAGAAAACATCATCCATAGGACCAGACAACAATCCGGGCTGTGTACTACATGAACTACAAAATGAACTGGCACCTCACCTACATGCCATGATTAATCATAGCCACACCTCAGGCTTCATGCCAACTGAGTGGCGCACAGCTACAGTTATCCCAGTCCACAAGGGGTGATCCACCTTGGATCCTGGGAACTACCACCCCATCAGCCTGATGAGCCTGATCTGCAAGGCCATGGAATGTATTATCATGGAACTTATAAACAAAGACATTGGCAACCTGCAAACACTGGACCCCATCCAGTTTGGGTTCGTGAAGAGCCGATCATGTCTCCTGAACCTGATTAACATCTTTGAATCAGTCTCCAGAGCTGTGGGTAAGGGTAAGATGGTCCACACAGCCTATCTGGACCTCAGCAAGGCCTTCAACACCATTCCCCAGTCTGGAATCATGGATAAACGTACTAAGCTGACCATTAATCCCAGTGTCACTCGATGGGTTGCCAAATGGCTTACTGACAGAACCCACACTGTAAAAGCAGGCAACCCCAAATCCAGACAAGTAATATTTGGAGTACCTCATGGTTCAGTCCTGGGACTGTTCTTGTTTGGCATCTACTGCTCTGAAGTACAGGCCAAAACTAAGGGACTCTGGCTAACATAGGTTGCAGATGACTACAAACTGGGAGCTAATATTGAATCCCCAAATTATGTGGATATTTTACAAAAGAGCCTTACAGAAACAGATGCTTGGTGCCAAAGCCATGGGCTCAAGCTCAATTCCAAGAAATGTATAGTTATCCCCTTTGGGAAGAAACATGCACCCGTGAAGTAACACTTAGGTGGCAGTACACTAAGCAATGAAAGTGTGATAAGAGACTTAGGGAAACAGGTGGACAGTGCTCTCACCTTCGATAACCACATCGCCACAACAGTCAGGAAATCCCCCTATGTAGCACACCTCATCACTAAGGGCTTTTTATCCAGAAAAAAGGAGGTCATTGTCCCTCTGTAGTCATCTCTCAGTAGACCCAGTATAGAATACAATGTCCTGTTTGGTACATACCTCTCAAGACATCTGCAACAACTAGAAAGGCTGCAGAAACACCTTACTAAAAGAATCACAGGCCTAAAGCAGATGCCTATGCTGATAGTCTGAAAATTATCCAGCTATACTCTGTCACATATTGTCTACTCAGAGGTGATCTCTACTTAACATACAAGGCCATGTCAAACCCAGAACTGTTGGACATCCTACACTTAAAGAATGTTCTAGTTAGGTAGGTAGGAGTTTTAATCCCAGACATGGCAACTATAAAACTCTGTGTGTGTTTGTCTGTCTGTGTAGGGATCAATGCTTTTGAGGTGATTCACAGTCAATACAATTTCCATTACCCTACTTTGGCAGGCCGGCTGATGTCATTCACTACAAAATACACCTTTGGGGAAGGAGTAACCCAGTAAGCTCCATGGCATGTGCTATAACTGCGTAATGCTGTAGTGTGATGTACTAGTTAGGTAGGAGTTCTAATCCCAGACATAGCAACTATGAAACTGTGTGTGTGTGTGTGTGTGTGTGTGTGTGTGTGTGTGTGTGTGTGTGTGTGTGTGTGTGTGTGTGTGTGTGTGTGTGTGTGTGTGTGTGTGTGTGTGTGTGTTTGTCTGAGTAGGGATTAATTCTTTTGAGGCCATTCACAGTCACTGCAATTTACATTGCCCTACTTTGGCAGGCCTGCTGATGTCATTCACTTTGAAATACACCTTTGGGGAAAGAATAGCCCAGTAAGCTCCGTGGCATCTACTATAACTGCATAATGCTGTAGTGTGATGTGCTACTTAGGTAGGAGCTCAGACATGGCAACTGTGTGTGTGTATTTGTCATCAGTATCCTGAGTGGAGGTAGCTGTGAGTGTGTAATAACAAGACTCATTGTGGAGCGGGTTTTGCAAATTTCTTATATAGTGGGCCTATTATATGTCACAATGTCCACCTTACAAGGACAACAGATGTCAAACAGCAGAGAGGCTGATGTAGATAATCCATACCCCTACATGTGACATCATGGATTGGGGAACAATAAAGGCAACCCTTGTATTACTCAGAGAACACTCTCCACCCATGTCTCATAATACTACCCACAGATAGTAACCATGGTGTGATTGCAGTGGACTACAGAGGACATGGCACCATGTCCCATCACTACAATAAGCAAATCATTGCATACAGTGGTCCCTTGCTATCTTCCCCACTGGATGCCTGCAACAACTGCAGAGTCAGCAAATGTAACCCACAAAGGGAATACCATGCCTTATACACATGCCCTGTATGGACAAATGTCACTAACAGCAATGAATACCTGTATCATGCTGTCAATGTAGGTGCAGGGTTAACCTGGTTTTCATTGCCTGTTCTCACCACATGAGGTCAGGAACGGCACATCAGATAACAATCTGTCAGCACAACATGCCCCAGACACCCCATGTACACTTCCACATGTCACAAAACATGCATGTGAGACGTTTGCAAATCCCAGACACCGTCCATGTTATGGAATATAGAGCACATACATGGCAAGCATTGCACAGCACTGGCCACCCACAATAGTAACAAAGATGAGTGGATGGTGAATACAATGCCCACCTGTGTGGGCCAATCCAGAGACTACACCCCTAAGCCACACTGCAGACTATTGTCATGTGGCCTGATGCCAAGGTATACCCTTTGCTTAGCCTTCTACAGCCTTCTGGCAAATTAACCACTACACACCTGTGAAGTAATACACCCACGCATGTCAGTACTGGCAAACCTGTGTGTGTGTGTGTGTGTGTGTGTGTGTGTGTGTGTGTGTGTGTGTGTGTGTGTGTGTGTGTGTGTGTGTGTGTGTGTGTGTGTGTGTGTGTGTGTGTATGTGTGTGTGAAGATTAATGATTTGGATGCCATTCACACTCACTACACCTCCCATTTCCTACTGAAGCATGCCTTCGGATGTCTGACATACCATTTGCCCATATATCAGCCTGATAACCTCTGTGGTGCATGTGATACCTGCGTAATACTGTAGTGTAGCAAACTAGTTAATTAGGATTCTAATCCTGCCAACTGTGATAATTTGTGTGAGTCCCTGAGATAGTGTGGCTGTGTCATCCTTAACACCAGTTCTTGTGGACAGGCACATGCACTACACCTACCTTACCCCTCTTTTATCACTGTTGCTGATGTCACTCACCATCAAGTATACCTTTGGACAGCTCTCCATCATGTAAGCTCTGTGACTGTAACTGCATAGAAATGTAATACTAATACATAGTCAGGTGGGGGTTTGAAACCCTGTACTGGTAAATGTGTGACACAAACATGCTTAGCTTTTACTCTCCTACCCCCTCCCTGTCTTACTTTGTCTCTGTCTTTCTCTCACTCCCTGTCTGGTGGATGTGGAGAAGTACCTTCCAAAACACGCAAAACAAACTACAATAAATGCTTTGTCAAAACTCGAATCCAAAGTCCAAGCAGGTAATCCAAAGCAGTGCAACAATTTGGAAACAAAAATGAATGCCAATAAACAAAAAAAGTATTTATTTAAGCAAAACAACACAGTTAGCTTTTCATCGGCGCTCTGCACCAACTTCCTCAGAAATTAAAATCTCACGCTTCCACACACACATACTACTTTAATACGCTAGAAAATGCACCATTGACCAACACGCCCTCCGGTTTATCTATTAAAGAGCACTTCACCCTAAAAAACTAAAATACCAATGATAACATACCCTAACCTTACCTAGTCTAACATTTAACCATAATGTAAAATATTATAACAACCAGCTTGCATCAATGGTATATATATCTCTAAATCAAGTAACCGCTGTCAATAGATGAATGAATACGTTTCTGAAACCTAAAAAAACAAATATTTTAACATTAAAATATATCAAAAATCTTCCATTTGAAATAACATTCAAATGGATGTCATAAAACCATTTGTCAACTATATGATACACAATGCCATGCCCAAAAAAAAAATAATAAAATAAAACAATAAATATACTCGCACAATAGAAATATAAATAATGCCATATACCCTGTTGACGAGGTACACCTTACCTCTCCAAACTTCTCAATTTAAGAACACTATTGATACAAAGCATACCATTGAGACCGGGAGGGTGGTAGGCTTCTAGTTTTAGCTGCCACATAAGTTCCTTGAACTCCAATCTCAAAGATTCAGGACCCTCCCTATTGTCCAAACTTAATTGGTCAATCACCATAAAAGAAAACTCATGGTCAGATTTTTCCTTGTTATGCCTTGCCAAAGCATTTTCCATCCTTTCTTTCTTCATGGCATATAAATGTTTGTACATGCGCTCTTGGAGCTTCCTGTCCATCTTGCCAATATAGAATACCGGACAAGATGAACATTTAGCCAAATAAACCACATGGCTACTTACACAATTGTACCTCCCTTTTATCAGGTACTTAGTGTCCCTAATCGTGAAATATGTGCCTGCTTGGATAAATCTACAATATTTGCACATATTACACTTAAACATCCCTGATTTTGAAGGTAGGCTCTTACTTTTCAATTCCAAGATATTCTTGATGTTAGGACCTCTCCTAAAAGAAACTTTTGGGTAAGGTCCAAACTTGCTTTTCCCTGTAATGTCAACCGGTAGCAAACACCAGTTCTTCTTGATGATTGACACTATTTCCCTAGCATCCATATTATAGGAAATAATGAAACTACAAGAATAAGCACCAACGATCTGTTTCACTCGAGTGGTCGTGATGGTTTCAGACATGGAGTAACCCAAAATAGGTCAGAAATACCCCTTTTCCCTTTTAGTTTGTACCTCCATACATAATTCAACTATGATGTTCTCTGGGTAACCTCTACACCGGAAAAGGTTCAAGATAAATTGGCACTCCTCCCGAAAATCTTTCTCCTTTGATACCATTTTGGTCGCCCTGACCAGTTGGCCCTTAACTATAGATCTCTTCTGGTGGGCTGGATGATCACTATTGTAATATAGATAGGAGATGGAAAAAGTAGGCTTCCGATGGATTCTGGCTAGGAAGCAATTCTGGATTCCGTCCTTAAATAATTCCACATCCAAATAGGCAATTCTTTCTGTTTCAAAAACTGCAGTGAATTTCAAAAATTCAGTTGACCTATTGAAACTGTCGACCAGTGACTCAGCTGCCACTTCATCTCCCACTGCTTTGGATTACCTGCTTGGACTTTGGACTCGAGTTTTGACAAAGCATTTATTGTAGGATGTGGAGAAGTACACCTGTTTTGCTTAGGCAGCAGCTTGTGTTTTGCAAGTGATGCTCATGATCAGCTGATGGCCTGTGCACGAATTGCAGTCCCCCACTAGCTGATTGCATGTGGAACAGCTGTGGTAGCATTCCCATAGCCAATTGCATGGAAACACACTCTTATAACTAGGAACATCATGTGGGTGTTGGCCCTTTTCATTCACCATGAGCAGGACTTCATGTCGGTGTTTGGCAAACGCATCACAGATGGTAGTGGGATATACCTTTAACAACATACACTGCGGAGACAGGCCAACAACCAGGAGAGGGATGATCCAGACATGACTACAGAATGTAAGTCTTGCTCTTCTGCATTTGAAGTAATGTTGGTTTAACAGGGTCTGTGTGGATATGGCTGGTCTACATGATTTAATACCTGCCATGACAGTGTTATGTGGTTGAGGAAACTCCCACCTGTAGGGGTATCTGCAGACTGGCCAGTGTTTGGAGTCTTAAGTATGTTGTGTGACTCACAGATTACCTATCTTTAGAACTGCAGGATTGCAGTCAGTACATGGTGACAGCCATGAGAGTTACTGACTTCATATGCCTTATAGAACATATGGCACAACAAACCCTGTTACACCAGTAAATGTATGAGGTTATCACAGCAACATGTCAATAATGGCCCTGTGTTTGTGCCTCCAGCCACAACTTCGTCAGCCTTTGTACATATGTCATGCAGTAAGAGGTGCATATGTTCAGTACATCATTATTTATTGACATCATACCTGATGACAAGCCAGTAAGATATCAGACTGCTAGACATGTTATGTATAGTAGGGGTTATATTTGAGGACAAAACTTGGACATTCTGTCGTAGTGTGTACAGTAGTACAGTAGTGAGGACTGTGTACCTATGGTGATTATCGACAGTGTGTGTATTGCGAATATGTACCTTGGCATGTGTACAGATTGTGGTAGATGTCATTGTTCTTAGTCCTCTTCTATCTGATGATGCATGCAATGTATGTTAGCATATCGGCTTACATGTTTGTAGGGCCAAACACACACATGTCTCATACCACAGTCAGGCATCGGAATACACTGTGTATTGGCCCAGTATATGTAGGCTTAGTGTTTGAGTCGCACATATGAGGATGGTGTTGATCAGACAGTCGATATACTGTAATATTAAGCATACTTACTATATGTGCCTGTGGCTGTGTTCACAATGGTTGTGGGTATGCACTTTCACACAGATGTCTGTTACTCTGTGCTGTGACATGCCTGTAGAGCCTGCTATATTTGCAGGTACATGTGTATTTCCCATAAGAAATGTAGGCCAGTGTGGTGGAAGTCTGCCTGTAGTTTGTACAGTGCTTTGTGACATGCTTAGCAGCTCAGTGTACTTGCCCAGTGTGATGTTATGTCCATATATTTGCCAGATGTACTGCTGCTGGGCCATCATAACTGTTGTGTATTTCTGCCAAAGCAGTGGGATGCTGTACAGATGTATGTCACTAACTAGTGGGTAGTATGTGGGCATGTGACCTCTGCTCCACTGGTTATGTTGTGTCAAGACAGACAGGAGTGTGTGAATGCATAAACTGTGTGATCGTATGTATTCTAGTATTTACGTAATATACCCATTTACATGGCTGTTCCACATTGTCAGGCTTGGTCCATACATCTTGCACTAAGGGTTTCTATATATATCTCTGGACTGACTAGAGTGTGTCAGACTGCCCACATTTATTGGTCATATCTCTGGTGTATTCCACAGGACCATTACTGTGATTTATGTGGTACTGTCCTATGATGACCTTAGGATGTCTGTCAGTAACTGATGGCGTACATGTCAATAGCAGATGTGACCTCCCACACACAACATTTCTGTTAAGACAACTCCTGTTACACTAGTAACAGTCTTCAGTTATACCAGCAATACTTATATGACATCGCTTTGCACTAAGAGGTTGCTACTGTTGGTGCTGAGCTATGACTCCACTCCATGTTCTGGACATATATTAAATATATATATATATATCCATATATCTATATAAATATATGCATATCTACATACAGACACACACACACACACACATATATATATATATATATATATATATATATATATATATATATATATACATATACACATAACTATATATACATATATGATATACACACACACACACACATATATATATATATATATATATATATATATATATAGATCTATATATAT
This sequence comes from Protopterus annectens, assembly GCF_019279795.1. Lineage (NCBI taxonomy): Eukaryota > Metazoa > Chordata > Ceratodontiformes > Protopteridae > Protopterus > Protopterus annectens. Next base: position 327,240,448 of record NC_056742.1, read on the forward strand.
ATATATATATATATATATATATATATATATATATATATATATATATATATATATATATATACGACCATATATATAATGCAATATACAGATGTATATAAATACATATATATGAATATATATGTGTATGTACATGTGCACATATATCTACATATGTGTGTGTGTGTATATATATATATATATATATATATATATATATATATATATATATATATATATATATATATGTATACATATCCTTGCTGTGTGTAAACATTACTGTTGTGTATACCTGCCCAGATGTTTCACACGGTAATTATTTGATATGTGTATATTTAGATATAACAACATACGTGATTCAACAGTATTATCGCTAACAAGTACTACACCATTGTAGAAGTCATAGCAGTTGTTCAGTACTATTCAGTATGTGTACTGATATATTAGAAATACAGCACTTGCTTTCACAGCTGTGATGGCTTAGTGGTCAGCCGCTGTGACTATAGTGTACAGGGTCCTGGGTTCAAGACCTGCAAGGGTTGTTTATTTTGTTGCTGGGCAGAACAAGGGCTGTTGGCTACAGAGTGGTTAAGGCAGTTTTGAGCAGCTTTAAGTGGGTTTGAGTGGATTTGTGTGTAGCTAAGTGGTGCTACCATATGGTTAAATGTACAGGAGCTTACATTGTGTAGGCTTCGCTGACCAGTGCACAAATGTGCTTAGTAGTTATATTGCAGCAATGCTAAAACCTGCTAAGCATGGCTCAGCCCTGGTAACCAGTGCTCACATTCCAGTCTGATAAAATAGCAGGGTAATGACATCTTTAATAAGTGTATTTAATGCCATGTACATAACATGCGTCTATGTGCTGTCATTACAGTGGCAAGGAGTGTGAGTCTACTGTCTGGGACACGAGTATATACGGCTTGTACAACACTCTTTTCCATTTGAATGCGTTACATACATGGGTAGTATCCCAGGTTATATGCAGTCACACTGGCATGTAGTGTATCATTACTTTACTACTGTTGACAGTTCCTTCCCAAGTAAGAGTAGATTGCATATTGTAGTGCTGGAACCAAACACCCCTGCATGCAAAGATGGACTCTGAGTCCTCACTGTCATGTTCCTGGTGTGTGAGCTGTGTCTCATTAAATATTTCCTACTGGATAATTTTCTGACATGTGGAAAATAACTGTAGACTACTGTGTGTATAGCACATGTCAGTGAGGGCTGCCGTCATGTTGTAATGGCATACCTGTCAGTGTCAGACATCTATCTGTCAACACATTCATCCTAATGCATAGCTAGTTGGCTAGCTGATGTCTGTCTGTCCTCTGTACAGATGTGCAGATGTCAGGTATCCTTCTTGGCTACTTACAGGCAATCTATGCTTGACTGACACTGACATGTCTGCCCAGCTGTGTTTTCAATGCCACAGCTAAGAATCCACACCCTGTACACACCACATGCTATGGATACCTCAACTACAGTACCACAGTCAACAAAAGATGCTTAGGTACAGGTCTCCAAGACAGACACTGACTATGTTATTTAATACATGTTGCATACATGTAGACTGGAGCACCTCACTGGCCCTCTGCAAGAGGCACCCAGATGATTGGCTTATGCATGTCACTCTTACCCTGAGGATCACCCCTGTGGTATCTGTTTATAGATGGCATGCTGGCACAAGGCGGGTGGCATGATACCACTATACACTCATCCCCTACACTTCCCATATGTCCCTGGACAATAGCCTGGCACATACCTATGAACACCTGCACCGATGCACCCCACTACTGACAAATGTGTATGTGTGCATTACTGAGAATATCAATGTCTGTGTGTTTATAGACCTGTAGTTGAGAATACCCTGAGGCCCATCACACCCACCGCACCTCCCCCCATTGCCATAGGTAGATGTGGCTGCTGCTGTACCAGCCATTACATGTACCTTGTTACACTCTTCTCCCTAATGGCTACCTGGGTGTTGCAGTACCAGCACAACACTGTTCTACAAATGGGTTGATAGGCATGGGATACCCACTGAGTTCTGGCAAGTGTCTGTATGTGTGCATGTGTGTATATATGTAGGGTACAGCATTCTGAGGCCACATTCTCCTACTACAATACTCAATTTCACACAGTATTAGGGAGAGTGATGTTGCTGACCATAGGAGAGACATGACAATGCAATACACTACTATGCCTGTGGCATGTGCATTAGATGCATATCCCTGTAGTAGCACTCTTGGGATGGACAAGGGGGTGTATTGCAGTCCTGGTCAATGTGTGATGGCGGGTATGTCAGAGTGTTATCATGGGTTACAGTGTGTACAATATCTACTGTGGGGTGTGGGTGCTGGGTATACTGTCTTTACACCATGGTACCCCGGTACATGTCCCATGTTCCACTGTATGGGGACCACTGTCACCATCAACCGTACAGGTAACTGATAACACTATCCAGCCTAGTTATGCATGTACTGTGTGCAACTTATCTGTAACACAATGGACAGACTGACAAGATAGTTAGCACTAATAAGCCCAGGTCTCTCAGATGTGTGTCTGACTTTTATGTGTTTGTCAATGTGTATATGATGGTATGTCACACTATGTATTGTCCATAAACAACCAGTACATCCCTCATTACCATACTGTACAGGCCTGGGGATGTTCTTCATGTAACATGTAACCTGGAACACACCTCATCCTAAAAGCTGTGTGGTGTGTGCAATTAAAGCCACACACATCAGTAGCACTACATACCTAGGTAGGGATCTAGTCCCAGTGTTGCCAAGTAAGGGTGTGCATGCATGTGAAGGAATCTACTTTCATTTGCAGAATATACATTTCCCAGGAGGCCATCTGTCTGAGAACTGTCTGTCATATGCTAACATTTGACAGGTATCATCCCGTAGACATACATTCAGACACAACTAGTGGTAGATGTGTTAATGCCCTCTTCCCCATTGTATAGGTGTGGAGTGATACTGGGGTTGGTATATATAGCTAGGTATAGCTGTTGTGGACACAGCCACCATCATTGCAGTTACTGCTGAGTGTATCCTCCTGTTTAGCTGGCTGTAATACTGTACAGTTCATGTTAACAGGTTAGGTAGTTGTCTATCACACTATATGTGGTTCTACAGCACCTCTCACCCTCCAAAGGGTAGGGCTGTGCCACCTACACCAGCAGCACACCTATGTTTATAGAGTTGAGGATTGTACTACATTGGGGAAGGGGACATATAACCTGCCAGTACCATCGTCAATGACATTAAACTAACAGATTGCTTATTCCCCATTGTGTTGCTGTGCCTATTCTGGCTTGGTGGAATTACATAGGCTACAATGTGTTCCTTGCACAGGTACATACATCCATGTGTACAGTATTCTCTGTGTATTGCATCAACACCAAAGCCTCTGTGTGTCTTATACACAAACATGTGGCATGTACCACCCAGTACACTTACCATTGTCCACTGTAGAAGGGCTGCTAACAGCAGCCACCATGCACTCACCTGTATACACCACCCCCGGACCTATCAGCCATGTGACACATGCAGTAACTGTTATACAGACCTGTGACATGTGTTCACCTGTACCCAGGATATGGCACAGCCAAGGTGTCACCACAGTGCCATACCCCTTGTAGGATACAACAGCAGACCATCCTCCTCCTGACACATGGACACCTACAACACAAACAGATTACATTATGAAGACCACGATTACTCAATGTTAATAACAGCTATAATGCATCATGGCTAGACAGCTACACTTCCTGACATGTAAGCATTAAACTTTACTGCTGACAACATGTTACACAGCAGTACATGGGTACACCATAGTACAGTCACCGTGTGCATCAGAACCATATTAGCCTGTCCCTGCATCGATTTTATGGATGACAGGGATGTGGCACAGGTATCATCATATGCACAGGGTGTGTTGTTGGTTTGCCAGAGACGTAGGCTGAGTCATACATTTGACATCATGTGTGTGAGTGAGGGGGTTTAATTATTTTTATGGATATGGTGATTTGGTGTGTGTGTAGGTATGGAGTTGCCCTAGCTGTTTTTGTGTTGTGTGTGAGTATGCATGCACACAGTTCTGCCATGTGTCTGCCCTATACAGGTGTTTCTTGGACAGCTGCAGACCATACCTGGCAGGGTAGGCAGTTCACTGCCTCCTGCCATGGACATGAGATCTGTGCCTGCCAGGAGTTCCACGGGCTTGTTCAGGTACATGCCACGATATGGTACTCTCCCCTGATGATGAAATATGTCTGCTGGAACCAGGTCTCTCCTGGGACTGGCAATGGTCATGTCCACATGGCCTGATGTGGTGTGATGTGGACAGTGTCCCCCCTGCAGTGCGGAGGCTAGCACTGCCACTATGGGAGCAGCTTGGTCCTTGCATGTCCACATCAACCTCTAGCTGTTGGTGTTGCTGGCCTATGTCCACGTGGAAGTTGCACTACTCCCACCAAATGCTTGAGCATGGACATTCCATGGTTAAGGAGTCCCACCATCTCACCCAACCATCTATCCATGACCTCTGTAAAATAACAGAGGGCACATTCAAGATCACGAATGTTGTCAGTAACAGCTGAATGAGTAGCCCTCTGCAGCCTCAGAGCCTGTCTAGTGTGCCATTCCATACATGCCTGCACCTCCATGACATCTTGAAACATGTGTCTGGTGGAACCAGATGTGGCACTTTTCCCAGGGGCACGATGACCAGCAGCCCTCCAACAAGCACCCCTGTACATCTGCCCATGTGGTACATCATTGGACATCAGGCTATGGCTGCTGTGTCCAGACACATGTGCCATAGATACCACATTGTCCTGTCCCATGCCACCAGCCACCAACTGTCCCTCTGCTATGGCCACTGGTGATGGGGTATGTATAGGCATTGTGACTGTGTGCAGGGATGGGGTGGATAACAGAGGGATGTCAAACAATGGCGCAGAGTCGGCCTCTGACAACCCCACTTGTGCCTCAACACACCTATCATCATTTTCAGTGTCTGTATGGACACCATCAGATTGCCTGCAGAAGGGACCCTGACCCACCTCACCACCTATGAGGGGAAAACAAGAAATGCACTTTAAGACCTGTACGTCATTGCTTAGCAGCACACACACACACACACACACACACACACACACACACACACACACACACACACACACACACACACACCCTAACATTCCACCATACTACTTACCTGTCCCTGAGTTCACTGACTGTCCCTAGTTTATTCTCTTAAGTTCCCCATCCTGCATCAGTCTTGGATAATTACAGTCAATAATACCAATCATTAATGTATCATTCTTCTAATTGCCTAAAAAATTGATTATAAAACATGACTTGTTACTCCATTACCTCTTTGACTTGATTGGAGTTGGTTTTTCAAAGACTACTTGATGTCATCCAGTATTCACCCTGGGTTTGTCCAGACACCTTGAGCATGGCCCCCATATGTTAGGGACTACTACAGTCACTCAATAATGTCACAGACTGGAGTGTCATACATAACTATTGTTCAGTAGATGCAAGATCTGTTGCTCTATTAACCTTTTATGTGGACTACAGTAATATTTGGAAAAACTCTTTGGTGTTGTCTAGTAATTCCCCAATGCATCTGTAGTGCTGCATACATGGGTATTCTTTCACCTTTCTGCTGATTGCAATTATAACAGTATCCTTGGTGTCTAGTTTCCCTCCCAATGCATGTTCCATACTACAGACCTTATTATACTATCAGCTGTCCTGAGGTTACATGTCAGAAAAGTATTCCTGGTGTCTCATGTGTCTGTCCATGTCCATGTACTGCATGATTTCAAAGGGAAGTTGAGAGGTATGAACAACCCCACACTCACACATGTGCATACATGGACACACACACAAACACACACACATACACACACACACACACACACATCCTACATACATCAATCCCCCTCCACTCCACCAGATTGCACTTACAGACAAAATACCCCCCCCCCACACACACACACACTTACAGGTGAGGTTGCACAAAGATATTACACACAGACCTCCCATTACCCATCTGTCAACACGCATGACATATGGCACTCAACAGCATGCAGTGCAGCTATAGTCAATCCCTGCTAGCAACATTATACATCTCTGTGATGCATGGGTTGTGTTAGTAGGTGATGCTCCTTCTCCTGGAACACACTACACCCATGTACACAGTATTGCTGTGCACCTGTTCAGCACTCTAGCATGTACTGTGCACCATACCTCACAGGTGTACACACTATTGTTGGATGTGTATTATTGTGTCAGTTATATTTGCTCTGCTGCTCACAGTCCCTATATGTTTGTCCGACACATACCTGGGATAATATGTGGACAGATGTCATTTGTGAATGCCCGATGTCTGATATACCGATCTCATCATCAGCAGTGCATGTATGGCCAATACGATAAAATTACACTGCCAACCTTCAAACCTTACCGTGGCTATAGGGAGTATACACACCCTTATTGATATGATGCTGTCTTCCTTGATATGCCATGGAACTGCATTACTGCATATGTTAACATTACACGAACCTGATATGTGATATATGAACTTTGCAATCAAATGCAGTGTCAAACAAATGTGTTAGTTGTACAGATGCTGATTGAGATGCATACACTTTGTAGGTGCATATGTGTGCACGTCCATATCATGATGATTTGTTGCACCTACTGTTATGTTTATTACAGCAGTCACTATTCCTGGCAGGGGTATACTAGCATGGGTCATCTGCATTTGCTAGTATTTGGTCAGTCTGCCCTACAAATGTCCCCCAACTCTGCATGATTGCAAGGTCAACTCATGTGCACATCCCTTGGAAGTCACACACTGCAATCGCTATTGTTGTGGAGTCAGGGTTAAGTCTGGCACAGTTCCTGACCCTGTGTGCAGATACAGCCATCTGTAGCATCCTTTGGATCTCTGCTTCAGTGCACTGTTGTGTCATGATGACACACTCTCCCCACCCTCAGCCTTTTTGCAGATACTTGAGAACTATGACCTACACATGTGTGTCATTTTGCAGTGTCCCAAACACTGAACACCATGTATACCAGCCTAGTCCCAGCTAATGAATGGCAAACATACAGGTGTAAACTGGCACTGGCAAGGTACAGATGGGGATGGTGAACCTGAGGTGGGGATTAGGTGTTGGCTGTGCAGCACGTCTATCTTACTTGATACTGTCTGTAGGTTTCCAACCAGTACAAATTGCAATGCATGCCTTTTGGGGACCTTTTCTGTTATGCATACGCTACCTGTAGAAAGGACTGGCTGATGTTTCCTGTGGTACAGCTGTCCCGTCTGATTACCCTAACCCATGGGCCACACTTATGCAGAGTCCAGGCAATTGCTGACATGGGTACTGCACAGCTAGTACTTGCTAGACATTCCTGCAACTCCCTCAGTGTTATGGCATGTTACTAGGCAGCCTGCATGACCAGTTTGCAACATGTGACATCATCTGTCTTGGATGGCCATCTGTTTATTTTCTACATTAATCCTATCCAATACATCCTTGCCACCGTTTGCCATGGTATATGCAATGGTGAGGTATGGCTACATGTCCAACTCCTGGGTGCTACCTGTTGGGTATGGGATCGATGGCATGTAAGATGTGTGCAAGGCACAGCTGCCTCTGTTTCAGGTAAGTGGGCACATTTGATAGCCAAACGTCTTGGATAGCAGACCATTTATTGGTGTGACACTGGGATCTGTACTTGCTGGAAGGTCCATATTCATGAAGAATGCATGCTCTTAGTACCGCAAAATCTGCTTCCACTATATGTTATCTGGAGTGTATGCACACATATGCTTCCAGTGTTTGTGAAGGTATGTATTCCCCATATTTGCTGTCCTAACATAGGATTTCATATTATACATTCATTGCTCATGTTAGGACCACATTGCAGGTTGTAAGGGTTGTGGACTGCAGTACTGTGATATGCTGTAGTGTAGATCTGTAACAGATGCCATTGTAATAGTGGTATATACACTGTTGCAGCACTGTATAAGGGTGATGTTTCAGACATGTTCCTACTGTAGGCCATTTGTCCCACCATTATGTTCATCTCTGTGCACATATTTTGCAATGACAGGATGTTAATTATGTTGGAGACGTCAGACATACCCTTCAGATACACCATCATGGTGACCACTGTGATGCAGTGTAGTTAACAGCAACAATATGTGAACATGTACAGCATGCATTATGGGTAGGTGTGTTAAATGTGTGCATGGAATATACAATGGCCATTACATGACCAGTGTATTGTCAAACTTAAACAAACACCATACTCACCAGCTACAGGCTGCTGCCCTGGAGGTATACCAGAGGGACCTACATTATTATGTGAGAGATGTGATGTCAGTAGCCACACCTGTGGCATTGGTACAGGGTGGGTCCAGCATTATAGTACATCAACTGTACAAGCCCACAGAACTACAGATTATGCACATTGTTTATTACTACAATGCAGCAGCAGACAATATATATTTCATCTCACATATGCATGGTCTAATTCTACAGATGTGGATGGATATGTGACAGTGGTCTACTGATGTGTCCTGTGGCCTTACCTGCATGCTCCTCTGCCATTGTGTGGGTAGCACCCACCTCCACTATGCTCTCCACCAGGTATTGTGTTTGCGGGCAGGCAGGTGCCCCGAGTGACATGTGTCAGGGGGGCTGGATGGCATGACCCTCCCTGTTGCAAGCTGGTCCCCCCTAACCACAGCAGCATGCCAACGAGCATTGTGGAGTAGATTAGTGCATCGATGTAGGACCTGCTCATAACTGAGGTTATGCAGGCTGACATCGTTTACCCTGTGGACAAGATTGTTCCATAGGGCAGTCCTCTCCTGCAGATCATGGGATGTATGGCCAAACAAGGTGCTCTTGTGCTGCACCAGATATGAGATGATGACATCATTCTCCTCCGATGTGTACATTGGCAGGCATCCCCTCAAAATATTGCCTGAAAAACATAAAAAGGGAAACAGGTCTGAGGACCTCATACTGCAAGGTTATCATATTTGTTAATACACATCTCTGTTCCCCCCCACCATATCTGCAACAACAATGTGTTCACACAACTCAGTGGGTATGTCTACAGAAGACCTACCGTTGGGACATATATTGTATTGTACAACAATTTGTGCTATGTGTTTGTAGTCATGTTCCATGTTGGAACACTATTATTGATGGCTTGTTATGGACAATGCCACCTGCATGCCATTGTAAGGGCCACTATGGTTCCATATATGCATGTGCTCTGTTTACTATATGACTGCTGCACTTCTGTCACTTTGTGTTAATGGGGATATCTATGCATGCTGCTAGACATAATCCGAGAATGTGTGGACTATTACTAACCACATATGTTCTATAACAATGACACAATAGCACGTTTTGGAAACAGTTGCCAGCAGAACCACCTCTCCCACTTCATTGGGCCATGTTACCAGGCCACATCATGTGGGACCCACCCTGGGACCTCCTCATTTACTGGTCCTGAACTACCTTCAGGTGGAACCACCTCAGGGGATGGTGTTCACCGCCCCCCCCGGGAGCACACACAAACAGGATCCTGTCACCCAAAGTCAGGTCCAGGGTCTGGTGCATAGGGAGCTCCACAGAGACTTGGTGGATGTGCTACGCACCTTGAGGCCCTCAGTACACATTCACAGGGTCCGCATGCTCCTGCTGCTCAGCCTCTAACCCAGGCACCTTCATGGCTATGAAGCTGATGTTTTGACTGCCCATAGGTGTGGATCTTGGTCCCATTGTTTCCATATGGGGGCTCATAGGCTTCTACATCCCAGACATAATCCCTATCCAGGGTGCTTATCCACCAAATGTGTCATATAGCGCCCCTGTGTGCTGTCTTCTCTGTCTTCCAACTCAACCTACCTCCCCAAGTATACCTACTATCCTTCCCCAAATTACCAATCCCACCTTCACAAACAAGGGCAATGTGTTCTCAACATGGGGTTCACACTTGACATAACCATCCATTTTGCATCCACTTACTGCTGTATAAATATGTGTGCATTGATACGTGTGATGTTCCCTCACACATATCGTGCAACACTGTCATTCAGCATTAGGGTACATACATATATGTATATATATATATATATATATATATATATATATATATATATATAAATATATATATATATATATATGTGTGTGTGTGTGTGTGTTTGTATATATGTAGACATATATATATATATATATATATATATATATATATATATATATATATATATATATGTATGTATAGATATATATATATATATATATATATATATATATATATATATATATATATATATATATATATATATATATATATATATATATATATATATATATATATATATATATATATATATATATATATATATATATATATATATATATATATACACACACACACACACACACACACACACACACACACACACACACACACACACACACACACACACACACACACACACACACACACACACACACATATATATATATATATATATATATATATATATATATATGTAGAGGGTGCATTCAGACATTCAGACATCAGGTCCACACTCTCTAACTCTCCTTCCTGCACAGCTGCACTGTTCTGCCTTGCTACAACACAGACAGGTGCCACATGTAAACACAGCCTAACATTAAGGGGGTATATATAGGGACAGATTGCAGGTAAGCCTATTACACACTTATGCCATTTCTGCATGCTACATTACGTTAGCATGACTGTCCTGCAAGTGGTGGTCTCTGAAACTTATGTGCCCATCATAATGGCATTAGTTCCACCACCAGCTATTGGCCACACTAATATACATGTCTTGCAGTACACAAAACACACTATGATGACTTACATCTTGTCAGTCAGTGCTGATCTGCACAGTTGACAGGTATGGCCCACTGCCCACAGGGACAGACACTGTTGTCCATAGCAGCTGTTCAGCTGGAAATCATTACAACAACACCTTATGGCACATATAAATCATTCCACATCATCTATCCCATTATTATGGACCAAGTGCTACATTCAGTTACATGCATATATGCTTCACATTCCTGTTGTGGGAATGTTGTCTCTTCTGGATACAATTTGTTGTGTGGATGGATGGATGTGTGTTTTTGTTGTTTGTTTTTTTTTTCTCTCTCTCTCTCTCTCTCTCTATGTATCTATCTATCTATCTCGGTCTGTCTACACTAAATAGATTGAGCTGCTTTGAATAAATTGCAGCATGGATTTTGTAGGTGATGCACATGATCAGGTGATGGCCTCTGCACCAATCAGTGTCTACCACTTGCTACCTGCATACAGCCTGCTGTGTAGTACGTCCAATTACCACTGTTATGGCAACCCACTACTATAAATTCCTAAATCATGTGGGCGTGATCCCTTTACCTTTCCTGTATGCAGGACATCCTTCCTGGGTGTAGCCAGCAGTGTTACAGACAGCAGATAGCAATACCTCTTATAGTAGGACTTGCAAACTCAGGCCAGCTACATATTTGTATAAGGTTCCAGACCTACAGACAGTGTGAGTAGTGTTGTTATATGCATTGTATACCACTAGTGTTACAGGGTTTGTGTGTACATACTAGTTTAGCATGGAATGCAGTCTGTCTGCATAGCTCTCAACTGTGGGCCTATCCACATGATGGCCAGAGGATTGCCTGTTATGTTTTGTCAGTCCATCACACAGGTATTGTCTCAGATATATCACTGGCATTCTGTCTGTTGAGTGCTATCAGTACATGGCTACATCCATTTGTGTTTCTGATTTCATATTCCTGACAAATGTTGCTATGGCTATGGCTATGGAATGCATCATCATGGAACTTATAAACAACAACACTGGTAATCTCCAAACTCTGAACCCCAACCAGTTTGGATTTGTAAAATGCAGATCATGTCTCATAAACTTGATAGACTTCTTTGAAGTGGTCACAAAAGCTGTAGATGAGGGTAAGGTGGTTCACACAGCCTATCTAGATCTCATCAAGGCTTTCAACACCACCCCCACTCTGGAATTACAGATAAACTCACTAAACTAGGTATAAATCCCTATGTCACAAAATGAGTTGCCAACTGCCTCACTGACAGAACCCACACTGTGAAAGTAGCAGACTCCAAATCCGACTTCAGACCAGTGACAAGTGAAGTACCACAGGGTTCAGTCCTGGGTACTCTCCTGTTTGGTATCTACTTCTCTGAAGTACAGGCTGACACAGAAGGTCTTTGGCTAATGAAGTTCACAGATGACTGCAAACTAAGAGCCATAATCGAAACTCTTAACAATGTGGACATCATACAAAAGGGCCTCACTGAGACAAATTCCTGGTGTCAAAGCCATGGCCTCAAGCTCAATGCCAAAAAGTGCATTGCCATCCCTTTTGGTAAAAACTCTGTACCCATGAACTATCACATAGGCGGTAGTCTAATTAACAACAAAAGTATGATAAGAGATCTTGGGACACAGATGGACAGTAGTCTCTCCTTTGATAATCACATTGCCACAGTAGTCAGAAAATCCTTCTACGTGGCATATCTCATCACAAAAGGTTTCTCATCCAGGAAAAAAGAGGTTATTGTTCCCCTCTACTCATCACTCATTAGACCCATTATAGAATACAGTGCCTCTTTTGGTATTTACCTCACAAGACATCTACAACAACTGGAAAGGCCGCAGAAATACCTCACAAAGATGATTACCGGCCTCAAACAGATGCCCTAAGCAGACAGTCTCAAACAACTCCAGCTTTACTCTGTCGCATATCACCTACACAGAGGTGATCTCTTCCTAACATACAAAGCTATGTCAAACCCAGAGCTTTTGGACATGCTCCACATAAAGAAATCCCAATCCCTCTGAGCTACACGCTCAAGGGA
>NC_056742.1:327258406-327260906 GCF_019279795.1 Protopterus annectens
ACACGCGCACCTACGGTTAAATTTAATCTGTTTGAAAAAAATTCTATATTGTTATTTTCTCTAGGAAGGGACAGGTTTCACTTATTGCTGTGAATTTCTGCGTGCATCTGCATATTTGGCAGACATCCTAGCAACCCCCCCATACCTTTCAACATCTTCAGGCAAACTATCTGGACAAAGCTTGATAAACTGTGATACAACTACGGACATATTTTAATTATTGCTCTTATAAACTTGAGAAAGTTGCTAGAGTAACAGCATTTCTTTTAATATATGTTTTTGACAGATTTTGGTGTCTGAGACTCAAATGTATGCCATTATTTCATGCCTTCATTGCTGACATTATCCTGTGATTTCCCTGTACAAATGGGGTACAGGGCGACTGTGTGGGCAACAAATCTGGACATTATGCAATGATTTGTACAGTTGGAAGGTATGCAACCTCTTAAGAGCATTCTCGCTCATTGTAATTGCCGAACAGCACTTCCTGAGTGCAGAGGTATGTGTATTGTGAGAGCTTTGCTCTCAGACACACCCCCTGCACTCGTCCATGCTCCGTGTCCATTTAGGAGCAGAGGCAGAGTGCCTTCATTACTATGCATGGCATGCTGCCTTGCTGCCCTTAAATGGTCGTTTCCATGTAGGAATATCCTATTCCTGCACGGGAGATTAGTGAATCCCGGGGAAAGTTCCAATAAACCTGGAAAAACTTAAAATTCAGGCATATTCAGTAAACCCTTTAAGCTTGCATAAACTTGCTCTTAGCAAAGAAAATGAATATATAACAGAAATAAATAAAAAAGAAAAGAGAACAGATAATACATTTATTCTTGAGGGCTTTAAAATATTTTATGAAAGTATAAATAATAATAAAAATAACCTAGATAATGATGATATAGTTCAAACTTTTCTAAGGAAAAATATAAATAATACATTATCAAGTGAACAAATAAAAAATGATAGACTGTTCACTTTGACAGAAATAAAAGATCAAATAAAAAGTAAAAAAAATAATAAGGTGTCAGGCTTAGATGGCTTTGTGCCAGAGCTATATAAAATAATACCAGATTATGCAGTTAAAATATTAGATAAGGTCAATGGAGAAATAAAAACAACTGTGGAAGTCTCCCCATCATAGAAATATTCCTGTATATGAGAAACAAATGCAAAAGGAGATAACCAATTGAAAATAAATACTTTTACTGTTCTGGATGAAATGAAGAGGCTGCTAGTAGGCTTAACAATGTATTTATTCACAGTAACCAAACCATAGCCATGAACCATTTACATTTTGAGTGTTTTTATTAATTTTAAGATAGAGATTAAACTTCTTCAAAATATTATGGATCAAACTTCTTCAAAAATTATGTGGTACAGCATTACATGAGTTTAAAAGCAGTTAATCAGTTTGGTGAGCAGAAGGAGGTGGGCTTGAGTTCCTACCTATTCCATTTCAGGATGGTCTTAATGTTTAAATGTTCATTGAGCCCTGTGGTTGTGTCAAATCTAAGGAGGATGTTTCAACTGAGTTCCTTGACTTGAAGCAAGGTGTCAGTGTTACTGAAAGGGTTGGTAACTTCCTCTATGGCTGCCAAGTTGAACTGTGTGGAGTGGGGGCAAACCAGGCTATGCCTAGCTAGTGCAATTTGAGGATGTTGGTTCCAAATGGCTTGTGCATGCTCCTTAATCCTGATCCTCAGTTTCCTTGTAGTTTTCCCAATGTAGTATGCTTCATGTTTTGAAAATCCTGTGAGGTACACTACATTGGGGGTGTCACAGTTTAAATGGTCCCTAATGGGGATAAAAACATTTGGAGATTTGAGTTTCCACTGGGGTGGTGGAGATGACATAATCTCACCAATGGCAGTGCCTGCATTGTTGCATGCCTGGGATGTGTCAGGGGTGCATGGTTGGAGCCTCCTTTCTGATTTGAATGTAGCTTTGAGGGACTTGCATTTGTAGTTGAAGATGGGCTAGGTCCCTAAGGCTTGGGTGAGCTCAGGGTCCTTGGTGAGGACCATCCAATTTTTTTCAAGCATGCCTTGAATGCTTTGAGCATCAAGTGAAATGGGAATGTGTAATCTGAGGGGAGGCTCTTCTGTATGCTTCCCTTTTAGGGTGAACCTGTGTTTTAGAATAGGTGGGTATTTGGTGTTCCTGAGGGTGATAACCCTACAAAGTGTTCATCACACAGACCCATTTCACTTTTAAATGTGGATTATTAGATGTTCATGTCCATTTTAGGTAACAGAATTAATCTACTTATACCTAAACTCATTAACAATGATCAAGATGGGTTTATTTTAAAAAGACAAGTTCAGAATAATATAATAAGAATACGTACCTTAATAGACTATTCAAATAAAAATGAAAAGGAACTTTCTATCATTATCTCAATTTAGGTAAGGCTTTTGACTCAGTTAATTGGTAGTACCTGTTTAAAATATTTAAAGTGCATAATTTCTCACCAGCGCTAATAGCATTAATTTCTTAGTAATAC
>NC_056742.1:327265906-327273406 GCF_019279795.1 Protopterus annectens
AGGTTAGTGTTAGCTGCTTATCGGGAGCCAGAATCCACTACATAACACAAGCACTCAAGTCACTCCAGAACAAGTACAAATATGACTCTGCCATTGTTCATGTTGGTGTGAATGACCTGAGACGTACCTCCCTGGACTACAAGAAAAGAGACATGGAAGTGCTCTCTGGTCATGTAGCCCAGGCAGGTATGACCCTGACCCTGAGTAGCATCCTGCCCTCGCCAAGAATGATACCTCCGTATAAAAAAAAAAAATGATCAATTTCAACAACTGGCTAAGCTTCTGGTGTCATTCAAAGGGGATCTAATGTCTGCCAGCCTGGGATGACATGCTCAACAAGCCGCGTTGCTTTGCAAGAGATGGCTTGCACCTGTCACCCCTTGGCTTTTGAATACTAGCCAAGGCTCTTGCTGCCCCATAGTGCCTTTTTTAGGCAAGGCTCAAAATTCAAACCCACCACCGTAAATAGCACAAGTAAAAAAATGAGGGTTATGCTACTCAATGCCAGAAGTTTAAATCTCAAAATGCATGTGCTCGAAGCACTCCTAAGTATGGAGAATGCTGACATCTGTGCAGTAACTGAAACCTGGTTCAAGGCTCCAGCGAGCACTCCAGCACTACTGGGCTGCAACTCATACCACACATTTCATCCACAGAACATGGACCGAAACACAAAAGGAGGGGGTGTATCCATATTCATCAAGGATACCCACACCTCCATGTTAGTGGTGCAGCATGATACCTCTGAGATCATCCATGTGCAACTAACATCGGGCAAATCTGCAATGCAAATTGTGGCCTGCTACAGATCACCCTCCATGACCCAGGACCACCACTCCGCCTTTCTGGAGACACTGGAAAACATGAAGGTCCTTCCGAACACCCTGATATTGGGTGATTTCAATTACCCTACCATTAACTGGGAAAACTACTTGAGTACAAACTCCCAGGCTCAGCGCTTCCTGGAATTTATCAACTCAAATGCCCTGGATCAGCTGGTGAACTCCCCTACCAGAGGCCACAACATATTGGACCTGGTCAACACCAACATGGGCGATAGGTGTTCTGTACCAGAGGTCAACCCATCACTGGTTAGATCAGACCATAAACTAATCACCCTGGATGTCCACACCCCACCACCACCCCCAACCAAGGAAACCACAGTGAAAAACTTTTCTAAAGCAAACTTCACCTTACTTAAGGCAGAGGTGGTAAGTTTCACAGCCCCCACGCTAAAGGATAACACTGCCCAAAATGCAGAATCCTTTACAATTGCATCCTATGAGCACCTACAAGGATGCATAGATCATGCCATCCCTAGCAAAACCAAGACTCACTCCCCTAAGAGAAGGAAACCAGTCTGGTGGACCCCTGCCATAAACAGGTTATACAACAGAAGGAGGAAACTAGTTCAGAAAAAAAGCAAATCCCAAGAAGGGAAGACATCCCTGATCAGTATCAGTAAGAAACTAAGGTCCCTCATAAAATCATCCAAGGCTAACTTCGAAAGAAAGATAACATTGGATTCAAAAGATAACCACAAAGCCTTCTTTAGCTATGTCAAGAATCTAAGTGGCAATTCACAGATATGCTCTGAGCTAGTGCAAAATACCACAAAGTATGCTGAACCTACTGATATTGCCAACATCCTGGCAGATAGATTCAGT
This sequence comes from Protopterus annectens, assembly GCF_019279795.1. NCBI lineage: Eukaryota > Metazoa > Chordata > Ceratodontiformes > Protopteridae > Protopterus > Protopterus annectens. The sequence goes on from NC_056742.1 coordinate 327,267,574, forward strand.
GCAAACTTCACCTCCCTCTCACCTTCAAAAGGGCCCACAGCAATACTTGAAAAGTGAAGTGTCTCGGAAATCACAGAAGCAGAGGTGAAAACAGCCCTTTCAAAAGCCAAAAACACTGCATCAATGGGGCCAGATGGTGTCCCAGATTGCGTCTTGTACAAACTACAGAACGAACTAACCCCTCACCTAAACACGCTGTTCAACCTCAGCTTCTCCACAGGCTATGTGCCCAAAGAATGGTGCACAGCATCGGTTATTCCGCTCCACAAAGTAGGGTCCACAACTGACCCTGGTAACTATCGCCCCATAAGCCTGACTAGCCTGGTCTGCAAGACTATGGAGCGCATCATCATTGAACTCATTAACAAAGACATCGGGAACCTCCAAACACTTGACCCAACCCAGTTCAGCTTTGTTAAGGGCAGATCATGCCTACTAAACCTGGTTGACTTCTTCGAGATAGTCACCAAGGCCATAGACGAGGGAAAAGTGGTTCACACAGCTTACCTTGATCTCACCAAGGAGTTTGACACCATTCCTCACTCGAGTATTATAGAAAAATTCACCAGCCTGAACATAAACCCCTATGTCACAAGATGGGTTGCCAACTGGCTTACAGACAGAGCTCACAGAGTAAGAATAGCGGGCTCCAGGTCCGACTCTAAACCAGTCACAAGTGCTGTCCCGCAAGGTTTGGTTCTGGGACCCCTATTGTTCAGCATATATTTCTCAGAAGTACAGGCAAACACAGGAGGACTATGGCTAACCAAGTTCACCGATTACTGCAAACTGGGAGCCATAATCGACTCTCTGGCTGATATGGACATCCTTCAAAAAGGCCTTACTGAGACAGACACCTGGTGTCAAAGTCATGGCCTCAAGCTAAATGCCACAAAATGCATAGTAATCTCATTTGAGAAAAACAAAACACCCACGAATTACCACATAGGCGGCAGCCCCCTTAATACAGAAGAAGTAATAAGAGATCTGGGGACCCAGGTAGATAGTAATCTGTCCTTTGACAATCATATTGCCAAAGTAGTTAGGAAATCCTTCTATGTGGCCCATCTAATTACTAAGGGGGTTGCATCTAGACATAAAGAGGTTATAGTGCCCCTCTACTCATCACTCATCAGACCCATCATAGAGTACAATGCCCCATTTGGTAAGTACCATACAAGATACTTCCAACAGCTGGAAAGACCACAAAAGCACCTCACCAAGAGGATTACTGGCCTCAAACATATGTCCTATGCAGCCCGACTGAAAAAACTCCAGCTGTACTCAGTGGCATATCGCTTACTCAGAGGTGCCTGACTTACAAAGCCATGTCTAACTCAGAATTGATGGACATGCTCCACCTAAAGAAATCTAAGTCACTGCGAGCCATGTGCTCTAATGAGCTAAACCTCACCACAACAATAAATTGAACATGCTGGAGGGATAGATTCCTGTCACAGAGACTCCCCATGCTTTGGAACAAAATTCCTAACTACATTAGGCAGAGCCCCTCACTAACAGTCTTCAAGAGAAGCCTTGACGAGTGGATGGGTAACAGAAAATACACCCCTGGGATCACTTCATTGGCTCTGCTTGACAGAGGCTCAGTTAACTAATCAATGAGGCGGCAAAAGTCGATACACTCTGTCTAGGCTTATAAATGCCCTCGGGCAGATAGCCTAGTACCGACCTATGAACCTATGAACCTATATATACATATATATATATATATATATATATATATATATATATATATATATATATATATATATGGGTCTACCTGACAACGTCGACAGCTTAGAACGCCGACAATGAGAACACCGATGCCAGAAGATCGACAACTGAGAAGACCGACGGATGAAAACACCGACGCTGAGAACACCGACCTGGGAAAAGGCTGTGTAAGTATGCGGTAGTGAGGGACGTTAGGGTGCGAGTAAGGTAAGTGTGCGATATTGAAGGTCTGTAGGGATAGGGGTGGGTTAAGTGAGTTAGGGTTAGGGCGCGGGTTAGGTAAGTGTGCGGTAGTGATAGTCTTTGGATTAGGGGCGGGTTAAGTGAGTTAGGGTTAGGGCACGGGTTAGGTGAGTGTGCGATAGTGACAGTCTTTGGGTTAGGGGTGGGTTAAGTGAGTTAGGGTTAGGGCGCGGGTTAGGTGAGTGTGCGATAGTGATGGACCTTAGGGTTAGGGTATGGGTTAAGGTTTTAGATAGTTGTGTATGTGAGGTTTAGTATGGGTTTGTAAGGATTTTGGTGTGCTTGTGTTGTGTGTGTGCTTTTTGGACAGGGGATTTGTTTTGTTTGTTGATTGTCGGTATTATGGTGTGTCGGGCATGTGAGATTTCGTGTTTGTGAACTGTCGGTTATGTGGTGTCGGTGATTTCATTGTCGGTGTTGTGATGTGTCGGTGTTGTCAGGTAGACCCATATATCTATATATATATATATATATATATATATATATATATATATATATATATATATATATATATATATAGATATATATGGGTCTACCTGAAAACGCCGAAAGTGCACAATGCCGATGCTGATGGGAACACTGAAACTGGAAGATCGACAACGGAGAAGACCGACAGTTGAGAATCCCGATGCTGAGAACACCAACAAGTTAAGGTAAGTGTGTGATAGGGATGGACGTTAGGGTCAGGGTGTGGGTAAGGTAAGTGTGTGACAGTGACGAACGTTAGGGTAGGGTGCAGGTCAGGTAAGTGTGCGATAGTGACGGACTTTAGGTTTAGGGGTAGGTTAAGTGAGTTACGGTTAGGGTGCAGGTAAGGTAAGTGTGCAATAGTGACAGAGTTAAGGGTTAGTGGCGGATTAAGTGAGTTAGGGTTAAGGTGCAGGTAAGGTAAGTGTGCGATAGTGACGGACCTTAGGGTTAGGGTTTGGGTTAAGTTTAGTGAACAGATAGTTGTGTATGTAAGGTTTAATGTATGTTTGTAAGGTTTTTGGTGTGCTTGTGTTGTGTGTGTGTTTTTCAGGAAAGGTATTTGTTTTGTTGATTGTCGGGATTTTGGTTTGTCGGGCATGTGAAGTTTCATGTTTTTGAACTTTCTTTTTTTGTCAGTTTTTTCGTGTTGATTATTTCGTTGTCGGTGTTTTGGCGTGTCGGTGTTATCAGGTAGACCCATATATATATATATGTATATATATATATATATATATATATATATATTCGTATCACTTCACTGAAAGGCCATTTCACTGACACCCATTTCACTGTTATATATGGATTTGTATCACTTCACTGAAAGACCATTTTACTGACACCCATTTCACTGAAACCAAATCACCTGAAGTTCATTTCACTGAAAGTTCATTTCACCTAAAACTCATTTCACTGACAAGTAGTATTCTAAGGCAAGTCAAAGGTATATGTCCTTTTCCCCACTGTAGTGTGATCCTGGTGTTAGTATATATAGTTAGGGTGGTGTGGGGCGTAGCCCCCACTTAATTTGGTTTTCTGTTGTCTGGTTTTCTTTTGCATTATTTGGTAAAACCCAGCTAGAGCAACTTTGACCCCCACACCCCCCTGCAAATTAAATACAACAACTCTGAGATCGCACTACATTGTAGAGCAGGATAAATTTCCTGTTCTGTGCTATACCTCAATCTCCATTCAAATTGTTTGAAGTTTTCAAAACTTTGATCATATGATTATGACCATATGACTTTCAAAGTTTTGAAACATCGATAAGCTGATAGGGACCCACATTATATATATATATATATATATATATATATATATATATATATATATATATATATATATATATAGATTTGTATCACTTCACTGAAAGACCATTTCACTGACACCCATTTCACTGAGACCAAATCACCTAAAGTTCATTTCACTGAAAGTTCATTTCACCTAAAACTCATTTCACTGACAAGTAGTATTCTAAGGCAAGTCAAAGGTATATGTCCTTTTCCCCACTGTAGTGTAATCCTGGTGTTAGTATGTATAGTTAGGGTGGTCTGGGGCGTAGCCCCCACTTAATTTGGTTTTCTGTTGTCTGGTTTTGTTTTGCATTATTTGGTAAAACCCAGCTAGGGCAACTGTGCCCCCCACACCCCCCTGCAAATTAAATACAACAACTCCGAGATCGCACTACATTGTAGAGAAGGATAGATTTCCTGTTCTGTGCTATACCTCAATCTCCATTCAAATTGTTTGAAGTTTTCAAATCTTTGATCATATGATTAAGACCACATGACTTTCAAAGTTTTGAAACATCGATAAGCTGATAGGGACCCACATTATATATATATATATATATATATATATATATATATATATATATATATATATATATATGTGTGTGTGTGTAAAAAAAATATACAGATGGAGTCACCTCAGCCAGCTTTAGGATAAAAACATATTTAATAAAACATCTTCCAATAAAAACAGTAGTGGATAAGTGCTTTTGGGTTTACAGCTAACCCTTCATCAGAGCCATTTACTAACAAACAGCAAATCACCTTAAATGGTTCCTTAAAGCAGTTTCCACCAATCAAAGATTGTCATTTCTGGTGCCAAATTTGATAAATTAGTCATTCTGCAAAAGCAGATATGCTGTCCCATCATCTTTCAGTGCTTGAGAATAAAACTAAGATCAAGCAATCATAATAATGGATAGGTTTCTTCTTAGCAAAAGTCTTTATTTGTATATAAATAAATCTCACAGACTCATAGACTCTCCTTTAATGGCATTTAGGTCTTATTGGCTATAAAGTTGCCCTTTGATAACAAAACAAATCATTGTCTACCTACAGTATATATCAAAATAGTTTGACTACAATCCCAAAAAAGACATAATTGATTTTATCCAACAGGAAGTTTTTACAATTAAAGTATTGGTCAAGGTAATAATGACTACTTATTAGCTGGGAGTATAGCAAAATGATTTTGATAGGTAGACATTAACAATGATTTGTTTTGTCATCAAAGGATAACTTGATAGCCAGTAAGACTTAAATGCCATTAAAGGAGAGTCTGTGAGATTTTTTTTATATACAAATAAAGGCCTCCACTAAGAAGAAATGTATCTATTACTGTGATTGGTTGATCTTAGTTTTATTCTCAAGCACTGAAAGATGATTGGACAGCATATTTGCTTTTACAGAATGACTAATTTATCAATTTTGGTGCCAGAAATGGCAATCTTTGATAGGTGGGAACTGCTTTAAGGAACCATTTAAAAAGGATTTGTTGTTTTAGTAAATGGATTTGATGAAGGCTTAGCGATAAACTGGAAAGTGCTTATCCACTACTTTTTTTATTGGAAGATTTTTTTTATTAAATACACGTTTATCATGAAGCTGGCTTTGTCTGTATTTTTGACATTTTTACTTGTGCTACACAACCAGCCCTTGGTGGGCATCTTTACATTGTTGGTGGTTTTATCTATCTATCTATCTATCTATCTATCTATCTATCTATCTATCTATCTATCTATCTATCTATCTATCTATCTATGTGTGTGGGTGTATGTATATATATATATATATATATATATATATATATATATATATATATATATATATAGATATAGATATATATATATATATATATATATATATATATATATATATATATATAATAGGGTCCTTGTCACTAGATCAATGTTAGAATTAGAGAAAGCAACAATTTAGAGCACAGAATCTCACAAGTCAGAATTGCAAGTGTGTCAGATATACTCTAAGTTCAAAAATAATGAATTATTTGATATTCTGAGTGTGACACACTATATTCGTGTGTGTGTGTGTGTGTGTGTGTGTGTGTGTGTGTGTGTGTGTGTGTGTGTGAGTGTGTG
>NC_056742.1:327278406-327380906 GCF_019279795.1 Protopterus annectens
ATTGTTCAAACCACTCTTTTAACAAGGAGGTGACCAGAATACAAGAAGGTCAAGCAGCTACCCAGTTTAGAAATTCTATCTCATTGGTGACAAAGCTATTTTAACACACTGCTTAGCTCCTATTTGTTTTGTTGTAGGAAATTGCTTTTCCCTTATGGGAAAGTTTAAAATATCCCTGATCTGACCTTTACTCTTCTGTTAGGACCAATGGTCAGTTAATATCATCATCATCACTGTTTGCAAAATAGAAACCCACAGGAGAACTTGTGTCTGACTCCACATTAAATTAAGGTGCAACCCCATTTTTTCCTTGCTGCAAACCATGGAATTTGTTTTTAATGAACGATCAAACAGATCATATTAAAGGACCAGGAGGTTTAGAACATTTGGGGGTTGAGGGGTTTCTTAAATTTGTGAAATGCTCACACTATCTACACATGTACAAATACATATGCAGTTCTTGCCTAGGCATACAGATCCATCATTATTTAATACTCTTTTATCTGTAACTAAGTTGATATTCTGCAACATGCACATTAGCTGTTTCCTGACATAAATATGCTTTTTGTCTTATTTCTAATTCTGTTCAGAAGTAGAACTCAAAGAAAATGAAATGCCACAACTGTTGTGTTACTTTTTGATGATAAAGATTCATTCATGGGCTTGTTAAAGCAGCAGTTCATTAAACAATGAGTGTTGTAGTGTGTTTTCATCTGCCATTTCCCCATGCCTGTGTCACTTGCATTTGAAATATGTTATTTGGTGGTGGTGGTGGGGGGGGGGGTACCACAACAACCATGGCAGAATTTTTCTAACAGTAAAAAAAAGACACCGTTAAACTGACTAAAACAAAGAATTGTGGCTTGAATGCCATGTGATTTGATGAAAAATGAGAAAGCCAGATTCAGGTTATATTTGTGTGACTTATTTATAGTGCATGTACATTATGTAATAATTTCAAGGTTTATTGAAAAGTCACAGGCATCAAAATGATGCTAGCATTGCTGTCTTAGACCCCTTAGTTCTTTGGTGCAGTTTCAGTCATATGTACCTAATGTGCAGAATCTGTATATCTTCCTTGTGTCAATGTGTTTTTTTTCTTTTTTTTTTTTTTTGCCTGGTGCTCCAGTTTCCTCCAACATCCCAAATATATCCTATTAAATGAGAAACTGATCTTTTAAACTGTCCATGAGAATACGTGATGTGTCATTGTACTTGTTTTACATCCTGTGACTGGCATCTTGTCTAGGGCTAGTTCTCTGCCATCTAACACTTTTTGTCAGAACAGACTCCAGTACCCACACAAACCTTAACAGGATAAAACTGCCACTGGATAAAACCTGCAATCATGTGAACAGATGGCCTTTGATGCTAGTCACTGACCTCTCATCATTTTATTGCACATAAAGTAGGAATGCGGGATTTTTTATCTATTTCTGCATCAGAAACAAGACATTTGAAACTTCAGCCAAAATATCTGTTTACAGGTCAGTATGAGTTTGTTTGCGGACTCTGGGATACACAGAAAAAAATACATTTTGGTGATAATACTGTGGTGCACTTAAAGAATGTATGCTCCTTTAAACTGCCCCAGATTATTTGTTTATTTAATTTTACAGAAGATATGCTATATACCAGGGGTCTCAAACTTAAGTGACCAGGACTGCTGAACAAGGACTAGCATACTTATCTGAGGGCCACCGTCTCAAAATAAAAAGGGTGATCAGCTGAGCTAGGAGTAGCTTCATTTAGAAGCATATATAGGGCAGGGTAAGAAAGGTAACTGCCTCAAGCACAAAGCATTTGGGGTTGTGATCAGTCAATCCTAATCATTATTTAGTGCAATACTGGTTTTTAAAAGCCAGTATTGCATTTGCTGTCAAACCTGAGCATTGTAGTGATCTGTGTGTGGTCTAAACTGTAGCAACTGCTTGCTATATTATAGCAATCTGCTACAGTTTAAAATAAAAAAAACAAAAAACTTTTTTGTTTTAACTAAAACTTGAGCACTGTAGTTCTCTTTGTAGGTAGTGTATAAACTGTAGCAAGCAGTTTGCTAGAGTTTAACAAGGAGATTTTTTTTTCTTTTAACTAAAGCATAAACTCTTTTAGTGCTCCACACAGGCAGGATATAAACTGTAGCATCTTTTTGCTACATTTGTAGCAAACAGTTTGCTATAGTTTAGAAGAAGAAATTATGTTGAAGGAGGGTTGGGTGCAGGGCACAAAAACAGAACCAGAATGACTGGAGCAGGGGAGGGGGCATGTTATGCATTTAGCCCCCCGACTGGTAGATCAGTAGAAGAACCATCCATTTTTTTCCCTCTTCTGTAGAAAAGATAGAGTGGGCATGTAATCTAACATTAATAAGCCAATCATTTACAATGTATCTATCAACTTATTAAGTGTTTTTTTTTGTTCTTTACTTGAAGAGCTGAGGAGGTGGGGCTCTGGTTCATAGTACCAGCCCATGATGTTGAAGCAGCTATGTTTCCAGCTTCCAACTTGTTTGATGGCTGCTTGAAGTCAGGGAGACCCAAGTTTCAGATCCACGTGACACCTGTATTTGATAAGGGTTTTAATGACACATACATATTGCTAATCCACCTTAACTGCCAGTTTCCCAACCAAATGAATAATCTGTATACCCTTCTTAATCAACATTCCACCTATTGAGTACAAATATAGCTACATCATTATGATTAATAAATGCTTGCAGCTGCTTCCCTGTCATAAACACTTTAGGTATTAACCTGGATAACCTTCCATCCCTTTGAAACTGCCCATGTTACATCATTGGGAGGGGATTCTTATCAAGTGCAAAAATATGAATACTTTCTCCCACTTCCCAAATTAATTTTGCCTGACCTCTTCATCCATAAATTTACTATATAATTTCTGATTTTATAACTTATTGGAAAGTCTGCTGCATATACTCACCAAAGGTATCTTGTATTCCTGCTTTCCTGACATTTGTTAAACATAGTGTTTCAATCTTATATTGTCAAATGTCAGAAGGTTGATAATGTGGAATATATATTCTTTTCCTCACTGTGTCTTTCAAATACCAGTATTACCCAACTGCCACAAAACCAATTGTTATCCCATTGCTTTATTGACTTCAACAAACACTGAAATGTGAAAGTCAGCTGGAAGGGCTGTCATCTATGCAGCCCTGCAAAATGAGATTTTTTCCATTTAAGTCTTAACCTATATCTCAATGATTGACATGTGCACTATCTTAATCAAGAGCCTTCATTGCCTTCCCTAGCATAAATATCTACGTCTGCACATGTGCAATGAATATTACTGAGTAAACAATACCTGACAGCACCAAGCACACATCCTTGGCCCATCACAGTGCAGACTACACACTTTCAGTAGTTGCTGGCTGGTCTTCATCAGGCCAGACTGCCTCTCTCTAATACAGGTGAGACAGTGACCACTACTATGACCCTATTCATTCTGGAGTTACATGAGATACAGCCAGGGTTTCATCATTATTTGCTATGGAACAGATGGACTTTATTATTTTAGGGGGAACATATTGTTGCAGTCAAATTATTTTTAAAGATACTGCTGATTGATTTCAAGTATTTACAGAATTTTTTTATAATGCTTTTTATCTTTCTTGAGGAAATGGTATTTTAATTATTTTTCTCCTTTCAAATCTCCAATTATAATCCTTACAGCATCACTGTTGTACTCTGGACTACCTCCAGCCTATGAACATCATTTTGGATGAAGGGACTCCAGAACTGCACAAAGTGCCTCAAGGACAGTCTCATCCTGGTCATTCTCCAGGGAACTATTTCTAGGATTCATGTTGCTCCCTTAATGCTGAAGTACTGCAGAAAGCATGAAAAAGAAAAGTTTAGTCTGCATTTATATAAACATAGAACATGCATTTCATTATTAATGTTTTCACTGGAAGCCAGAACATCATGTCCAGTGCACTGTTTAATGTCAAAGAAAACTTTAAATCTCATTCAGTGCTGAATCTGGAAAATATGCATAGCTATCTGTGTGTGTGTGTGTGTGTGTGTGTGTGTGTGTGTGTGTGTGTGTGTGTGTGTGTGTGTGTGTGTGTATATATATATATATATATATATATATATATATATGTGTGTGTGTGTGTGTGTGTGTGTGTGTGTGTGTGTGTGTGTGTGTGTGTGTGTGTGTGTATATATATATATATATATATATATATATATATATATATATATGGGTCTACTTCACCATGTAGAAATCCCACAAGATTGAAGATGACAGTGTAGAGGTGAGCTCAGTGAAAACCCACTTCAGTGAAAGACCGGATCAATTAATATCTCTCAGGGGTAAGAAACCACTAACACTAAACATGACAAAAACAAAACCGTACCATCCCCAACCCACCCAAGAGGGGACCTACACCCCTAACACCTTTCAATGTGGAGTGTTGAACCCCCCACCCCCATAACTAAATATCCCAACTCTGAGATTGCACTACAGTTGGGAGAGGGGCAAAGTTCACCATGTTGGCCAACAGGATACTTACCCTGGAATACATTTGTCAATCGGGTCCTTTGTTGAAATGAGTTTTTGCTGATTTCATCTCAACGATGTCGTCTTCATCTTCTGGGATTTCGATATTTTCAGGTAGACCCATGCATGTAGATATATAGATATAGATATAATAGATGTGTATGGAACCATCACTCATCATAGTGATGAAAGACTTTAAGTGCCAAAATGTAAATGAAATGGTTGAAGTAAACATTGTAGTAGAAAGAGATAATCAGAATTTCATGTTCAAGTAGTCAATTTCTGAGTTCCAGTACTAGTTTTGAGTTAGAAGGGCATCAGATCCTTTAGAACACTGGCACCTTAGCTATCACCTTTTCCCCATCATATATTATAGAAGGTTTACCTTAACTGGCTTGAGCTGTATTTGCACATATTTCTGTTTTGTCATATATGTTTTGTCATATATGTTGGCTGAAGGTGTTATTTGTCCATTGCCAAAGTGACAGTTCTAAGGCTTGCAAACAAATATTTATTGTTCAAACTCAATGAATAGAAAAGAGCAATTATTATTTATGTGTTTTAAAAGTAACCACTTTTTCTCGAGATCAGAATGACCTCAGAGTGAGACTATATAAGAAAGATGGATTTGGGGATCTTGGGTACAAGGGAAGTCATTTTTTTTTATTTTTGAATAGTTGCATGGTTGCCTAATCTTTTTGAATATGTGTGTTTACAGCTCAAGGTAACAAGAAGAATGTCTAAAAACATGATTTATTTTATTTAGCACAAATACTTTTTAATGTAATATAATGAATTTTTTATAAGGATGTAATTTAATTTCTCAAATTTGAATGCTTACTTCATATTCGCCTAAGTTTTATTGTTGAGAGCAGAACTGCTTGTGCATGTTTCCTTACTCAGGATAGGGTGGATGTGTTTCTTCTTCCTCTGTATGGCTTTGTTTAAATTCCAAGTTCAAAGCCTTTATGAGGAAGAACAAGACAGTTTATGTTGCATTTTACTGATTTTGCTTTTTCTGAATTGCATTGACTTTGGAGTAAGAAAGTGAGGAGTGCTTGTTCCCCTACCACTTTGCTTTTATGTGTTCATTTATGTGATGCACCTGTATGGAAATTTACAGGACTACAACAGGTCAATACATATTACGATTACTTACATTTCATGCAGTTGCATCAGAGTAGTGTAGTTCTGTGCTATGTAGTTTCAAGGAAATATGCTAGAGCTATTCAAGAGGCATTACTCAGTCCAGTGCTATATATGTGTTTGAGAATTTTGACTATTCAGTGGTCATTTGTTTAAGTAAGTTTTTTTTAACTCTAAATATCGGAGTTAAGTGGAAAATTGAAGATGGCATCATTTTGTAAGGTGAAAACGTGGACTTAGTTCCCCTAAAGGAAACAGCTGTATAGAATATTTTATTAGACATACAGTTTTAAAAAGCCATTTTTAAATTGTCATCCTTTGATGAACCAACAAAAGCAAAGCATAAAGCACAGCAACGAACACCGATAACCAATAAGCAATACTGTGCCAAACACTCAGAAATAAAGTACAGTCCTTTACTGAAATCCCAGTAAAGAATTTTCATCCTTAGAGAAGTCAGGACTTCATCAAAACTGACAAGAAACTTGCAAAGTGCAATGAAATAACATTCAAAAAGTCATGTGACATTGTACTAAAATGCTTGTCTATATACATCAAGAAATAAATAAAGGAAATGAAAGCTAAAAAATGTAATGCTATTTTTAATTTTATGTTTTTTTGCCCTGTAAAAGGTACAAGTTATCATTTTGTATCTCCCAGCTTCAGTACACTGGAAATCAATATATTGTTACTAAGTCCTGTGTGGACTAGTGTATAAGTTTAGCTGCAAAGTTAGCTCCCTCTACTCTATCCTGGTTTCCCTGGGACTACCTCCGGTATTAATGGGAACATTGTTCAGTACAATGATCTGAAAACCTATGGTCTTAAATTTATGGAAATGCTTGTTAAAGCTTGTATCTTTGTTGATAGCAAGGCTACGCATGTGCTGGTAAATTTGCCTTCTTAGTATTCTTTCAGTTTTTCCTTTGTAAAAGAGGCGCAAGGCAAACAGTTGGCCACATATATGAGACCAGTACTTTCAAAATTTAAATGTTATGAAATGTGTAGATTTTGGTATGGGAGGCAATAGCAATTTTGCTGACTTCCAAAATATACTTACACTGGTGGCAACCCCCCTGCTTGTATGCTCCTTTCTTTTTGTCAGACTTGGTGATTCTTTACACCCCTCTTTCAAACTTCTGTTTAAAGTTTTTGACTCTTTTGTATATTACAAGTGATTGACCATCCAAATGTCCTGCCCCTTCTGCAAAGTGGAAAATATGTTCCAGTTTTTGCTTAAAATGTTTTTTGGCCCTCTAGATTCATTACTGCATTTTGATGTCTTTACCTTCTCATAGTTTGTAGCGTAAACATACCCCGGGATTCAATAACACCTTCACTAAGTGACACTTTTCTGAATGAACAGACAACACAGGGATGACTCGCACCTTCTTCATCTTAATTGTAGTTTTCCTACTGATATATTTGCAACTTTTAATACTGACATCAATTCATGAAGGTTACCACAAAGTGTAGACTACATGCACACTCAGTGTAATTTGTCTGAGTGACTAAAAAGCACAAAAAATGCGATAAGATTATTCTTGACTACATATCAAGTACACTTAGTGTTCACAGTGTAGACTTTATTGAATCTGGACAATAGTCTAAAAAACATAGCATATAGGTTATTGTTTTCTTTGATAAAGGATTCATAATTGAAGTCATCCATGTCAATCTAACATACTGGTCTTTCACTAAACCGCTTTTTTTGGAGGTGTGGGCGGTCACTGTTGTAATGAAGATATGAGATGGAGAAAGTTGGATTAAGTAACAAGTCTAAACAAAATTTTCTTTCCAACCTGTTTTTTTATGTGATGTGGAAGAAGTTAACTTCATCATGAGAAACATGGTGTGTGAATAAAAAAAAGGTGAAACAAATTGGATGTATTTTAAAAAGTCATTTAACTTGTACATCATGTTAGGCCACAATATTCATATGTCATCCAGGAACCAGAAATAACTAAGCCAACAATTGCAAAAACAAAGTTATAAATGTAGTCCTTCTCCCAAGTCCACAACACTATGTTAGCATAGACTGGGGCACACCTAGCCCCCATTGCCACCCCAAAATGTATTTGTAGAATTCTCCTTCAAAGTAAAGGTAGTTGTTGTCCAACATGATTACCATGAAGTCATGCATCAGCCTGATATGTGTGATAGATAGGAAGTTACAGTGGGTTAGGATCTCTTCAAATAACTCCAGACCTTCATGGGGTAGTAGGCCCAAAAATAAATCAACATCTATAATGACAAAACATAGATCCTCCATGTACCGTTTTTGGTCAATACCTCTTAAGAAATCCCACGAATCTCTTAACAAATAAGTATGTCTTGTGATGAAGAGTTTCAACTTTTTTCAAAAACAGCCAAGGGATGTATTTTTGAACCCTTGGCTGCCAGAACAGACTTCAGGAAAGAGTCTGAAATATATTTATTTGTTTTTGGTATACCAAATATTGAGGGGTCTGCAGGTTTCTTGACACATAAAAATTCATATAGCTCTTTGGTAAAAATAATTTGTGAAAAATGATCAAGGAGAAAAAGGTCAATCTTTTTGAAAGCAATGTTAATCTCATTTCTGGAAACCTGCATGTATTTGTCTGAGTCAACCAGAATATTATACATACAAGCTGAAATATTTTGGTTGTCCATTATTGCCTGGCCCACCCCCCTTATTGGGCTTCATAAGTCTAATAACTCATGCAATAAGACAATGTCATCATGTGTCAGGTTCTATACCCATATTGTTTTTGTTTCAGGAAATCCCTGATGTCTCACTCGTGTTTTTTTCATACATCTGCAAAGCTGAGTAGTGGCAGTGGGGTTAAACAGACCCTTCTTTTTCAGTTCAAAAATATTTGTTACTCTGGATGTATCCATAAAGGTAATTGCCAGATTCAGTTTTCTTGCATACAGCTTTAAGTCAATCAGTATATTTGCTAGTCTAATGATGGAGGAAGTCACAAACTGGAATCCTTTATTCACGATTAAAAATGTTTTTGCTTTATGACAAGATTACTATAGTTAAAATTTTATATTTGTTATATCTATGCAAAATGCCATTGTTTGAAATGTCGATATCACCAGTGGATACAATAGCACTTGGCTTTATCTCCTCCTGTTCTGCCTTGTCCTTTTCATGCTGCCTGTCCTGTTCACTTGCAGTTGGTCTGTTGTTGTCCTGTGTTACTTGCTCCTGATGGTGTGCAAGTCATTCTAATCATCTTAGTGGTAGTATGTCTAAAGGGGCAAACTGGGGGGCCAAAATACACATTATTGTCAGCTGGAAATGGTTAAGAAAATTTATCAGTGGGGTTTGTTAATTTTGAATCAAAAATTCCATTGTTCTTATTGTGATTCTTAATTTTAATTTTGAATGGAATTTTGCATACCTGCTTAATTTTATACTCCTCCTGTCTCTATTTTGTCTTTCTTTCTTTTTAATCTGCTCAGTCTTGTAGTCAATATTAGAAAAAACATAATAGCAATTGTTTATGTTAATAGGAAAAAGTAGGCCGTTAGTGATAGATTCAGATTTATTGAGCTTGTTAATTTCCTCATCATAAAATTTAAGTTGACTTTCTTTGTTATTTCATTGTTTTGTATGATAGCTCTCATGAAGTCTATTCCAAAAATTACACACAAACTAATAAGCTCTAAGTGAAATTCAGAGCCTTCAGTAACATTATTCGGGTATTTGCATACCCTTACCCCTAGGAAACCCTTCATTGCTGATCCATTCTTTTAAAAAAGGCATTACCAATCTGTAGTGAATGATGTTCAAGTGAAACTTTCTCTAACTTACTCACTTACTTCACGAGGGTATCACCTGTAGCTGGAACATCTCCTGAAATGTGACTTTTTTTCATTCATCCAAATATTTAAATCCATATTTTGTCTTGCAGGGTTTCCATTAGGTTTTGTAGTTTTGTGGAATGAAGCTCAGACAGGTGTGAGGTAGTTATATTTAACTCCTCTGTCTGATCTGGAGTCAGAGGGTATACTTCTATTTTTCCTGTGTAGAGGGCCAACTATTGCTGTTCCCTTGGAAAAAAAACTTGCTGGTTGCAGGGAATGGTGGATTGTGTATTACTGTCAACATAATGTTGTCCTAATTGGGACATTTCTATATGTAAAATTTATTTTACTAATCATGTTGCTCTTAACTACTGGAAATGTCAGCATATCTTTCTTCCACATTGCTTTCATTTCTTATTGTAAATCCTAGGGTGGTATTCATAGTCATTATGCAGATGCTTTAAGGCTATCTGAGCTGTCCATGAATTAGCGATTCACAAAGGTCACTAATGCTAATGTGCAATGGCTTAGACTAAGCATAAGCAAATGAATGCATAATGAGATGTAAATGAGGAATGATGTAACTCACTATATGCTTATGAAGCATTTTTATGCCTGTTAATGATTCATAGTGGAAATATCCTGTTTTTCCATGCTGTCCATAAATATGTTATAGAATGAAGAGTCTCACCTATTCTATCTACTTTGCAATCCATAAAGATGTTATCATTTGCTGCCAGCCTTGTTATTTACCATTGTGAGCTGCTTGTCTTGGTTGAGCCAAAACTGCTTGCACCCAGCTACACTCACCAGCCCAAAAGGCAGAGATATAGGTAGGGAATAATTCACTATAACCTTAATAATCAGGAAATATTGGATAGGTTCAGAGTGGACAGGGACATTATAAGGGTCTTAGTAAGTATGTATGACCCCATAGGAGTACTAGAGGAATGTGTGGACTTCCAATCACTGTAGATACTAATGAATCTACATCCCTTACTATCCTTGCCAAGGGGCCCTCCAGAGACAGACAAGGGACACGATGGGTTAATCACAGACTTCTGTTCATGGATATTGCAACAGTTCCTTAATGTACTCTTGGCACATGTGAATCAGTACATCTATTTCCAGGTCTCACCTCAAGACTGAGCCAGGTCTATGAGCATCTTTTATGGAGTGGCATATTTTACTGAAGTACACAGTGCAATAAATTGCATCCATGTTGCAAATAGGGCCACTTCTGGTCCACAGAATGAGTGGTACCTCAATAGGAAGGGCTACCTTTTTATCAATTTTCAGGTGGTGTGTGATGTATGGGGGTTCATCACCAGTGTCTCTGCCCAGCATCATGGCAACTCACATGATTCCCATATCTGCCACACTAGCTCACTCTACTGCTTCCTCCTGCAGGGCAGTATGCACGGTGGTCATCTTGTTGGTAAGTTTTTTTTCTTTTTTTCTAGTGTACGTAAATAGCTATTCATGGTAAAATGTATTGCTGAATATTAAACCACTTGTCCTTTATTTTGTCTCCCTACTTTTTTTTCTCTCTCTTGTTTTTTTTTTTTTTTTTTTTTTTTGTCTTTTGTCTGTCAGGTGATGCTGGATATCCACTGGAGTCATGGCTCATGGCACCAGTGAGAGATCCAACTGGAACTATAGAAGACACCTACAGCACATCCCTGTCCCAGACCTGTATTATCATCGAGAAGGTCTTTGGTCTCCTGAAGAGTTATTTTAGGTGCCAGGATGAGTTTAGGGGTGCCCTTCAGTATGCCCAGCTATTGGGTGCAAGACATTTGCTACATGTTACATTTTGTATAACATGATTATGCACCAGTCTGGAGGTGCAGTGGCCCATGCTGTCCCTGCAGCTCACAGTTCCAGTCCCACTACAACTAATGATGACCAGATGGCAGCAATAGTAAGGAAACCCATGCAGTAGCCTTATGCATGGCATTGGCTATGCATGCATCTAGTCTATAACAATGGACCATGACATTAAGGTTGGTGTTTCCTTTCTTGCAAAAGACACATATAGTACAAGTGATGCATGCAGTAGTACCTGTGAGCTATGCTGTGTAGTGCATGGCCTGTTGTCACTGTTCATTTAACATTCCTTTTCATCTTTAAGTTAACAGTGACTCATATTATTGTTAGTAAAGGTCATGTCTGAGTGCTCACTGACTCTTATTCAGTGACATGAGATGTCATATAAGGAATAATCATATTTCTAAATGCTTCCCACAATACGTTCTAGTGAGGTGGTACGCCTAAGTGTATACATACTGAATGTCCTGAAGTGGTACAAGTTCTAAAAAGTGTTACTTTACTATTTAACTTGAATTCACGTCTTACAGCTGAATGAAAAAGTATCATACTGTTTTTTTTTTTTATATCATACTATATAATGCTTTCTCAATTTTAAGTATGTTTTGTCTGTTGAGGTATTGCAAATCAGATGATTTTATTTTGTCACACAATAATTTGTGGCCTCAGGGAAAAATAAATAAATATATATATATATATATATATATATATATATATATATATATATATATATATATATATATAAAATCATTTCTGCAGTGCTGAGGGTGAACTGGCAGCAGTGTTTGCATGACAGGATATTCATTTTAACATGAACTTTTATTAGTGTTTCCATGAAATTTTGTGTATTACAACTTTTAAGTTGTAGGTGACTGTTAGCTGTAACAATGGCAATTCAAAGAGCAGTGGTATTAATGACTGCAATCATATGGTATGAAATACAGATATCTTCCCCCGCAGTTCCATGATATTTTAAGCAGTACCATTATAGAAAGGATATGCATACAATTTAAAAGTGTCATAAGCACCCCCTTTTTATTTGTTTAAAAACATTTTCCCTTTCAAGTTAAACATTGACCTGTGTGTGTCAAGATCAAATTGTAGATAACAGAAATGACAAACTTGAATCACAGTAGGTCAAGTTCAAATGTGTCATACACATCTCCTAAAGATAAGCTAGGTGATGGTGCAAGTGACTTTGAAGAGGGGCTGTCATGAGATCTGCATGGTGAGTTGTTACAATGTCGTGACCTATATGATGCAGGTGATCCTGCGGACACTGATCTGACAGTGCTCTGGGAATGTAATCACAGCTTTAAATGAGAGTTTTTTCTAGGTGTACATGAACACTGACAAGGCATGCATGAAATCTGTTGTGTTTCTTCCCCCTGATAAATTATAGTACCTTCTTGAGAAGCACTTGTAGTGTCATGTGATCTGCCCCGACATGTCTGGACACTTGCTTGTCCTCCTCCTCTTCCAAGACTGACTCCTACTGGTAAGTCTGGTAAGTCCTAACTAGCATATGACTGGAGATGGCCACAGATACTTGGTGTGCCACCATACTATACATCAATGTGATTGTAAGAACTGAAGGAACTGTGTGATACTGCATTATCCCTACTCTATGCCATTTCCCAGCTATGCTAGAAGTCACTGCACATACACAGGAGCACTCTGACCACTTTCAGCTGACTGTGGCAGTGCTCTGAGCCCTAACAATATCAAAGCATATTTGCTGATGGGCAGTCAATGTTTTACGTGTTTCATGGGATAGTTATAACAAATGTGTGTGTCTGCCTCCCCTTTGTAAAGGTGTTCCTGTAGACACTGTTAACTTTGAATATCTGCCATCATACTGAAAGTATTCTTCTAAGGTTGTAGATACTGGAGTTAAGGGCATGGGTTTTCCTCCCATACAAGTGTGTGTGTGTATATATATATATATATATATATATATATATATATATATATATATATATATATATATATATATATATATATATGTATATATATCAAACTATCAAACTGCTGTTCTACTGTAAGAATAAATTATGTTGTGTTGTAATGCATTAACAAAGGTAGCTGTGGCAGTGGGCAGCAATTGTAAGTTATACAAAAAATGACTGCATGCTGTTTTTTATCCACCATATAAATAAAATGCAAACATATTCTTTTAATTAAAATAAATAAATGTATGAACCAAAGCATTTTGGTTAAACCAAACTTGCCAGTAATAATGGTACTTGGTGTAATGCCTTTGTTAGTTAAATGGGTTTGGTTAAGATGATGTCACATCCCAGACTGAGTGCTCCTAAACTGGTGAATCACAGCCTTGTTCAAAGTTTCTTCATTCTTGTTCCAGCACTTTGACTGATGGGAGTACTTGGATGGCACAAGGCCACTCTCCAAGCTGGTCAGACAAGGAGAGTTTAATAATGGTTCATATTCTTAGGGAATTGTATCTGGATAAGATCCAGGTGTGCACACAAGCTCTGACTGGAAAAAGATCTATATCTGTTAGGAGTCAGGTGAGCACCTGTCATCCCTGACAGGGATCACCTGCTCTGGCCAACAGAACCAATACAGGTATGACAACCTACAGGAGCATAGACCCAACCAGTTGACTGAGTGGGTTGACCAGGTAATGGTTAGAAGGACAGAATTCTGTAATAGGTAATGTAATAATTATTATATTATGATTATTATTATTATTATTATCCCACGGTAATGGTGCTGCGGTAGCGCTGTCGCATCACAGCAAGATGTTTTCCCATTTGATTCTCAGCTAGAGCGTCTTCTGTGTGGAAACATGTGTGAATGAGCGTGCCTTCGTTGAAGGTTGTGCGTCAGGGCTGGTAACTTAGCACGTAAAAATACACTACCAAATTTTAGCAGACCGGAGTTCTGCTGTGGCAACCCCTAACCGGGATAAGCCGAAAGACGCAACATTATTATTATTATTATTATTATTATTATTATTATTATTATTAGGTTGTATTGAACATATGTATAAAAATTAAATTATAAGAAGGTTATATAACTGAAAGTATTTACTAGAAAAAATATGTGTCACTGCAAATATATATCTTTAACATTATGATAATAATGCAAAAGAAAGCATAAGCATATTTGTGCAGCATTATGGACAGATGGACCACCCTTGTTTCTCCTGCCAACATTGTTAACTTATTTATCTTGAGGCAGTGTAGCAATTGCCTCATGTACACCGACAACCCTCTACTAATAACTCACTCTAGTATAGACTGTGAGAGATGTATCTACACCAAGAATCTTGACTCCATGCTCTCTCTCGCACTCAAAACAGTAACAAGGAAGAGGTTGTCAACCCACCCACCAGTCCACATGCACATAGTACTACTAGTACTCATACACATAGTGTGCATGTGACACAAAAATCAACATAAGCGTAGGCTCTCTCAAAAACCTTACCAAAACACCAGGGATCTCCACAACACAAGACTGCTACAACTAACAGAATTCCCACAGCACCCTGACACATAGCAACACCAGTGTTTCACCTACCAAGCCCGTAAGGAGTAACACTCAAAAAACAAATTTTGTAGTCATTGGAGACTCAATAGTGAGACACATGGATGTCCCACTCACCTGGTTGGACAAGGAGAAAGTCATGGTCAGCTGCCTGTCTGGTGCCAGGATTCATCAGATCACACACGCACTCAGGTCTGTCAGTAACAAGTACCATTATGTCTCTGTCACAGTTCATGTTGGAGTGAGTGACCTGAGATGCACCTCGCTGGACTATATGAAGAGAGACATGACTGAGCTCTATGAGTACATTTCCCAGGCAGGTATGTCCTTAGCCTTGAGCAGCATACTACTCTCACCTAGAATGATGCCACCATATAAACAAAAAATGATTGATTTCAATAACTGGCTTAGTTTTTGGTGTCATTCAAAGGGAATCCAGTTCTTGTCAGCCTGGGAAGCCATGGTCGACAAACCTCACTGCTTTGCCAGAGATGGTTTGCACCTGGCACCTCTAGGCTTTTGGCTGCAGGCGCCCATAGTGCCTTTTTTAGGCAAGGACTCGAAAACAAATTTACCGATGTGAAATTTGTCAATCAGAACAAAATAAGGGTCATGCTAACGCTAGAAACCTAAACCAAAAACTGCACACCCTGGAAACACTTCTATCACTGGAAGATGTAGATGTCTGTGCAGTCACAGAAACCTGGTCTATGGCCTCAGAGAGTATCCCAACCTTGCAAGTCTACATTTCCTTCCACACCTTCAAATCACAAAATGAACATGTGAGAACCAAAGGGAAGCAATGTTTCTATCTATATTTGAGAAAAATTCACCTCCTGTCTAGTTAAATTGAACAACTCTATGGAGTTACTCCAAGTTCAAGTTACAGTGGGTAAGACCCCCATTCAAGTCATAGCCATTTATAGATTCTCCTCCATGCGTCATGATGCACATGAAGCCTACTTGACCAAACTCGAGACAATCCAAATATTACAGATCACTCTGGTTATGGGGGATTTCAAGTATCCCATCATCAACTGGAAAATCTACGCTAGCACTAACCCACTAGGGCAAAAGTTCCTTCACTTTGTTAACTCAAATGCCTTGAGACAAATTGTTAATATCACAACAAGAGGAACAAACATAATAGATCTGGTCCTCACCAACATGTCAAACAGATGCACTACCACAATTGTCATTAGTTAAATCTGACCACAAATCAGTCAATGTTGAGCTGACACTAACACCAGAAGGGTGAAATCAGACTACATCCTTCTAGGTGAAAGTATAAATGCATTCCAAGCCCCACCCCCAGCTGGAAGTGGTAACTACACCAAAGCTTATACTAAAGCCCTATACAATCACTTGCATAAGTGTATATGCTTGACTGTACCAGAACGAATCAAAGTCAGAGCCCCAAGTAAAAACAAGCTGCCAAGGTGGATATCCAGCATCAACAAACTTCACAATATATGCAAAAAGTTGCTGTCCAAGAAAACAGAGGTGAGAACCCCAACAATGGAAAAGCACCCTCCTCAGCCTCAACAGACAAATAAGACAACTTGTCAAATTGTCTAAGGATTTCTTTGAGGAAAAACTTGGCAAGTACAGCCAAGGATAACTATAATGCCTTTTACAGCCATGTACGCAGCCTCAAAGGTAGGACCCAAGAATATGCAGAACTAGTGACCAACTGTATCACACTCACTGACCTCACAGAGGTAGCAAATCTACTAGTGGACAGGTTTGGAGAAAATTTCACTCCCTTATCCTCTTCTAACCTACCACAATCCTTCCCCCAAACATCTCCCCAACCCTATATATCTGAAGAATAGGTCATCCAAGGCAAAAAAACATTGCCTCTATGTGACCAGACAGCATCCCAGGCTGTCCTCTAAATAGGCTAAAACATGAACTAGCACCACCATTAAGTTCCCTTTTCAATCATAGTCTAACCATAGGCTTTGTTCCTGTGAAATGGAGAACATCACCAGTTATTCACCTTCACAAAAGTAGCCTAGCAACAGACCCAGGAAATTACAGACTCATAAGCTTGACCAGCCTCATCTGTAAGGCCATGGATTGTATCATTATGGACTTCATAAATAAAGACATAGGTGACCTCCAAACCCTGGATCCTACCTAATTTGGCTTCATCAAGGGAGATCCTGCCTGTTAAATTTGGTGGATTTTTTTTTGAAAATGTGACCGGGCCATTGATGAAGGCAAATCTGTGCACACAGCGTACCTCGATTTGGAAAGGCTTTCAATACAACTCCACACTCAAGCATTATCAATAAACTTAGAAAACTGAATGTAAACCCCTTCGTTGTAAGATGGGTTGCCAACTGACTCACAAACCAGACACACACTATCAAAGTGGGTGACTCCACATACCCCAGTAGACCCGGTACCAATGGGGTGCCACAGGATTCAGTGCTGGACCCCCTACTGTTTGGTATATAATTCTCAGAAGTTCAGGTCAAAACTAAGGGGTTGTGACTGACCAAGTTTGCAGACGACTGCAACCTAGGTGTAATTATTGAATCCCCAAATGATGTCATTAATCTCCGGGAGGGTCTTATGCAGACCAACAACTGGTGTCTTAGTCATGATCTCAAACTGAATGCAAAGAAATGCATCATTATTCCCTTCAGCCCAATGTTCCTTCACACTATCAAATCAACAACAATACCCTAAGTACCCACAAAGAGGTAAAGGACGTAGGATCACCAGTTGACTGTGACCATAAATTCGACCACCATGTGTCTACTATAGTAAGGAAGGCTTTATACAGAAAACACTTGATTACTAAAGTCATCTCCTTGAGAGCAAAAGAAGTTATAACCCCCTCTATACTTGGCACTAATCTGGCCCATAATTGAGTATAACACCCTGTTCAGCATGTACTGTACAAAGCACCTGCAGCAATTGGAGAGGTTTCAGAAAAAGAAGAACAAGGGACTCCAGCACATGCCTTACACAGACCAATTAAAGTCTCTGTCACTATGGTCTTTATCATATAGACATCTTAGGGAACACTTATGCCTGGCATACAGAGCAATCTCAGACCCAAATCTAATTAACCTGTTGCACATCCATAAATCAAAAGGACAAGGGCTACCCATTCCAGGGATCTAAATATGACCTGTGACTTAAATAGAACATGCTGGAGGGACAGATTTCTCTCCCAGTAACTGCTGTATCTTTGGAATAGGCTTCCAATTCATGTGAAACAGAGCACCTCTATGACACTGTTCAAAAGGAACCTGGATGAGTGGATGGGGCACTGTAAACTGTTACCAGGGATAGTGTCCACAACCCTTCTAGACATGGGCAGCCATTACTAAATGCAATCTTGGGTATTAACTAACATTTCTATGGTATTAAATTGGGACAAAATGGCTACGCTTGAAATGACCTCCAGGTTGATAGCCTAGTAATCTCCTACGATTCTGTGATCCTACACAGAACTGTATCTGTAGATAACATAATTGCCTGTATAAATACAAATGTATCATATGAATAAGTAAAGTAATAATCCGCATATATATATATATGCATATGGGTCCCCTACACATGGTTGACATTTCACAATGTCGAAGACCGTATGGCCAAGACCATATGATCAACATTTGAAATGCTGACCATGCAGAACCGGCATCTCCTTACAGTGCAGAATGGAAAGATTTAAATTTCTGCACTGTAGTGTGTCCTCGAAGTTGATATATTTAAGTTATGGGGGAGTGGGGGGCATAGCCCCTCACTGGGGTACAGGGGGGCATAGCCTCCCTGCTAGCAGTTAAAAAGTAAGATAATGTTGTGTGTTTTATTTATTTTTTTCATGTTTGAAATTTCAGGAGTCGAACATATGGTCTCGGCCATATAGGTTTCGGCTTTCTGAAATTTCGAACATGTATAGTAGACCCATATATAGGCTTAAAACTTCAATAAACAAATAAACAAACAAAAAAAAAAACATTTTTTTATGTTTATACAGGATGGCAAACCCCCCTGCACCCCAACACCCCCTGCTAATTAAATATACCAACTCTGAGATCACACTACATTGAATAAAATGGTAATTTCCCATTCTGTGCTGTACGGCAATCTCTATTTAAACTGTTCAAAGTTTCATGGGTCTCAACCATATGAAGTTTGAAGTTTTGAAACTTCACGCTTCCAAAGTAGACCTATATATATATATATATATATATATATATATATATATATATATATACTCACACACATATATTTATATGCATAGATATGTCTGTAAATCACAGATATACATCTGCATAAATTCACTTACAACTACTTGTTCATCTATTTATACTGAAAGAAAAAAAAAGTGTGCATTTCCGCATAATAATTTCATGTATTATTGCTGTACTTTAGGTACTAGTTAAATTACATGCAGACATTTTTTTTGTACAGAAATGATTGTGTTTGTGTAGGCCATGAAATTATTTTTAGGATAATAACAGTAAAAGATATTTATTTCTTCCACAATACTAACTGCATGCACAAGATGGCTGAAGTCTCAGTTACGTACCATGCCATAGTCAAAGTTGAGGTGGGTCTTGCTTTGTCAAGTGAATGACCAGCTCATACTTTAATGAAAAATCATATTGCTTCTATATACATTCTTAAATCATCACCTTTACATGCTTAGAATTTTTAGGCAGTAAAGTATCAAAGCACACACTTTTTTTTACAACTAAGGAACTGAAAACTTCTTTGAATTTCTACATTTTTCTGTGTGCAAACAACTTCTGGCTAAACACAATTTATAGACTGTTACAAGCAAAGTATAATATTTTAAAACATCATTCCACCAAAAGTGCATCATTTTGTTTATAACCTGCAATAAAGGGAAGATTGGCACAGGATGAGAATGCAGATAGCAATACATATTCAACAAACATATAGTAGGCAAGTATTACAGTAAATAAAATGCTTTGCAAATATGTGCTAGTCATATAACTAATATTTAGAAAAAAAAGGTGAAGTACAGGTAGACAACAAGTGTCTTGTATCTTAATAGCTGAGGAACAAATCACCTACAACCAAAGACAGCAGGAAAGAAAAAACACAAGGCTGGTTGAAGAATCTAATAAACATCAATAAAGTAGCCAATAGTATTGCACGTTTAACTGATTTCATTAATATATAAAGGGAAATAATCGATAAAGCATAGTAACTGAAGCACCAGGGTGTATTTAGTAAATTACTCTAAGTAGGAGTGAGAAATATGTCAGTATTCTGTTTTTAACTCATTTTATTACTGTATATAAAGAAATAATTTATACGGCATAGAAACTGAAGCACCAGAGTGCATTCAGTACATTAATGCAACCAAATGTAAAAGATACATCTATATATAAACTGCAGTATTATTCTTTTAACTGATTTTATAAGATGTAGGTATTTATAAATAGCTCTTTCAGTGCCGTATTGCAAACAAATGCATATCAGGCACAAATATGATTATTTATGTTAATGTAGCAGACTGCAACATGTAATCCCTACCAAAACATGACAGCAATACACATTGTGACCAAGTACACATAAACACTTCTCATAAAATTTCATCAAAAGGCTGCATAAGCACTTTCTGTACATTCTGTTTTACTTCAATAAAGATTAATAAAAATAAAAATGTTTTAAAGTAAGATACTGAATACTGTGTAATATGGTGGGTAAACTTATTATGTGTATTGTTTCTTATCTCCCCTCATTTTTTCCCTGTTCTCATTTTAATTATGCATGCCCTTCTCCTTTATTATTTCACTTCACTCCCATTTATGTTAATTTTTTTACAGAGCCAAAATCCTTTGATGAGGTCTAGGCATGCACTTCCCAGGTTAGAGAGAACTCACCTTATGCCTGTCCAGGGACCGTCTACCAGGGTCAGGGGGTGGCACTGGTCCTGCAGATATCCTGGTACATGGCAACCTGCAAGCCAAACTGAACAGGGACTTTAGGACTTGGTTGAGGATGTGCTGGAGCAGGTCGTGGACAGATGGATTCAGCCAGCTGAAGGCTCTACAACATATTCAAGATATGTTGCCCCTGCTGGTGTTGACCACCACACCAACACAGTCCCTTACCTTCTCAACATCAGGATCCTCCACCGCACCACCATGCGGCAGTGGAAACTCTTAAGGCTCAGTGGACTGGGACTCCCCCTGGCTCCTCCTTAGCCCTTCTTCCCTTATCTTTTCTCCTACATCCACTTACCTATTTTCCACCACAATGCACTCTTATATAAAAATTTTGAAAAAAAATAGGGGGTCTCTTTCCCACAAAAAACATTATTCCACTCTTCCCTTACCTCCTCCAACATAACCCTCTTGATGTGTTCTTGCTGTGTCTCCATATTTGTTCTGTCACCCCTTTTTCAATCTTTCCTATCTTTCCCTTACTATTTTTAAAGTGATCAACAGGATGTCCACCTAAGGATTTCCCCATATAAAACTTTTTAAACTCCTTTATCTTTTTTTTTTTAATTAATAATAAAAGCTGCACAGTCTGCTTCTTGTTATAGGTCTTTCAAACATGACTACATAGCCATGTCTGTTGACAATATCTGAATACGTACAAAGTGATACAAAGCCTATGACTTTCACATAGTACAATGCATGTACTTATTTTAGGTAGTTTACTCTTTTTCCATAAGTAGAAATATTTTTCAAAATGCATTCACTTTTTTCTTATTCATGACTAATACTTAACTTATTTGCATATAAGCATTGCAGTCCTCCTCACAGATAACCACCAACCACTACACTAGGTGCAGGGTTTGATTCTCACAATATGGAACTTGGCTAGAGTTAAAATGGCCCATGAGGGCAGTTAGCCTAGTACGAATCTATGAACCTATGAATCTATGAACCTATGAACTCCCAGACTATGACTACCAGCCCTAGTGTTTCAAGACTTTGTATGTCTTGGTACGTGAGCATTATAATTACTAGTAATTACAGTATGTAGTAATTTCAATGATCAACACTACTTTTGTCATTTTTACTTGGACTATTATATCTGGTTTTCTTGCATAGGTTTATAGGTGAGTACTGGGCTAACTGCCCTGAAGGGGCATTTTAAGCTTAGCTAATAACCCCAGGTTAGAATCAAACATTGTACCTTGTGTCTGTGAGTTGTAGACTTTAACCATTATGCCAAACCCACCTCTTCATCATTGCTAATAATATTTTGTGGTTCATGTATCCAATGATTCCCAGCTACTTCTATATTGTAGTGTCTGCACAATCTCAAATGCAAGTTCTATTGCATTATTGTGCTTTTCAGTATATAGGCCCTCAGCCATGAGTGTATCACAGCCAGCAATGAGATATGTAACTGTTTCCATTTATGTTTCTCAGAACTGGCATTTGTCTATTTCTCCCACTTTTTCAATGGACTTTTTAAAACAATGCGTACATAGGCCACTGTCTTGGCTGACACTATTAGCCTTTTATCTTTTAGTTCAAATTCACCTCTCCTTATCCATTCCTGCATCACAGGCAATAAGGGGTGATTCATGTATTGGGAGACGCAATGCATTAAGACCTTTGAACAATAGTAACAAATAATTTAAGTACATTAACTGAGGTGGTTGCAGTAAATACCAAACTAAACATATGACAATAACATCATCTTTTGTGTAAATGATATTACTGAAACAGTGCAGATCATTATTACATCCTGACCTACACATGATTATGTATAGCCTTGTTAAGCATTAATAAGACTTAATTGTACAGTCCATTGCCTTGTGAAAAGTTTAGGTTTAAAGCCAGACAATGACATCTGTAGTTAATTCCACAATATAGTATTCTTTAAAAGTTAACTTTCATGTATAATGCTTCACTAAATGATTTTAGAACTAAAAGCTTTTTTATAACCTTCATTTACAATATCTGATCATACCATTCCTACCTGACTAGTCTCAAACTGCACAACAAATTCCAACCTGCTACAATTGCTGATGAAATTGTTTATTTAATAAAATGAAGACTTTTTGGTCAACTATCCTGGCATAAAAGGTTGAAATATATCATTATCCCATCCAATGTGTCACCCTGAATGCCTGATTGCAACAGTCCATCCACAATACCCCAGTATTTAACTTGGGTTGATATTGAAATAGGTCCAAGGGGATCAGAACTTTACCCTGGTTAACAAATTCAAAATAAATAAATAAACTAATCTGACTACAACTATAATAAAGCATTCATTAGGTACAATGATTATGAAAAATTAGTCCAAATAGCTAAGATAATCATTCACCAGTTCAAAAGAGGATCAAAATCATGAAGAATGGTATCACTAGATTACTTCAGTACAGTTTAAACTTATCTAAGTATTTTCTTTAATCAATTTCAGTTAATAATATGACAGCAGGACATTTTGTCTTTGAAAAAAAATCATCTCACCCGATTATGAATCCATATGGCCTTAGACTATCTGCATCTTGTTTTTTTTTTTCTTTAAATTGTTCAGATTGGCACCAGTTTGACTTTTTTCCAATATATCATTCATGTGGCAGCACTATGCCAGTGTGAACAATTGTCAATATATCATCCACTCAGTACTGTGTCTTTAGGATTCTAAGTAATACTTGATTCATTGCCTACTGACATATGACTTGCTTGCATACCACTACTGACTCCAATCTGTGCAACCTGAACAGTATAATTTGCATATTAGTGGTCAAAAACTGCTTTAAAATTCTGTACAAGTGCCCAGCCTTTCTTAACACCGCAATCTGTAATATAAAAAATATTTTCTTCTCAGGATGTTACACAGTGTTCAGCACTGGATTAATCTTAAATTAACTCCTCACAGATTTAAACTTTGCCTCACTTAACTTTGTAAACACTTATATAGCAGAAGTTGTCTCCTCATGTCATTCATCTTTAAATTAAATTACTGTACTTTGCAATCTTTGCAGTTTTTCTTTGCAAAGGCTATATAAGGCATCAATCTGGCTTTATGGAATTTGTGGTTGGTGGTACTTTCCAGCTGAGTTTTAGTTTCAGTATTTTCACTTTGCTTGCTTCACTTGTAAATAGCGGTTTGGGAGTTTAGAGACAATGTGCCATTACATCATTTTTGACCTGTACTTAATGTTTCTTTATGGAGTACAATTATTGTGATCTTCTTATCCACTCTGTATTTATTTATTAAATCTTTGTTGACTACTTAGTCTGACTAGGCTAGTTGCCTCTTTTCAGTGGAGACCCAAGGAGACATTTTTACAATTAGGGGGAATTTAGCTAGGGCATCAGGGAACGTCCCCTACTCTTGGTAGTCAAGGGAAGTGTTTTTGTGTTACACATCCTGACTTCCTGTTTCCTATCCAGGCGTGGAGACAGGCAGGAGGAATAGGAAGAAAACATGGCTGATTCAGCTTTTGCTGAAACTGGAGTGAAAGTTGTTGAAAATGTAGTTGAAATGGTAGAATCACTATGACAAGTTTTTTTTCTGATGATGTGGGTGCAGAAAAATAGTGATATTGGAGGAAAAGCAGATTGTAGCTAAAACAGAGATAGAGTCAGAGGAAAACTTTATTGAAGGAGAGACAGTTACCTCTGAAAAATGCATAATTACAATCCTCCAATCGGGGGGAGGGGGTTGCTGGGTGATTATTTGGAAGAAATATTAAACCAAAGTGAGCCATAAAATGGAGCAGCAATTTCATGGAGTGACATCTTGGAAAAAATAGAAGAATAAAAAGGAGAAGAAGAGACTGTGCCAGAAAAAAGTTCCAGAGACAAAAACCTATGCACAAGCTGTTGGAGAAGGAAAAAAGAAGAAATAAAATAAACAAAACAGAAGTATACAATACATGTGAGCAGTAAAAAAGAAGAAAGTTTGGAGACTCTGTCATAGTACCTCTGTGTGTCAAAGCAAAAGAGGTAAGAGCATTTATTTTAATTAATAAAGATACTTTTTGTGACTTGATATTTAAGACTGGGCAGAGCATAGAATTTTTTTGGTGCATATAAACAAAAGAAAAATATTTATCCATGGTCAGAATATGTGATACATGCTTTTTACAGACAAAAAAAAAGAATGATCCAGTTTAGAACAGAAGTTGAAGCAAAAGAACTAAAAGAACATTTGTTAACGCCATGTAAAGAATAATGGACACTACAAAAAATATAATAAAAGAAGACTGTAGACTGGGGGATGGGAATATGGGGTAATACTGAAAATGGAAAATGATAATGTTATGCATATACCTAGTGTTATTAATGTTCATGGTAATATGTGTTTTGTGAAATACAGGGGTCAACTAAAGACTTGTTATTTTTGTGGAAAAATGATCATTTAAGCAATGAATATGATAAGAGTATGTTATTTATGTGGTAAAATGGGGCATAATGCAAAAAATTGTGAGTTAAAGTGCAAACAAATGTGGCAATACTGGTCATTCATGGCTAGAGTGTGAAATGAATGTGCAAGAAAATAAAAATGAAGTTATACAGGACAAAGAGATATAATGTGTTATACAAGAAAGTGTACAAAAGGATGTGACTGATAAAGAAGTTGTACATGAAGTTAAAGAAAGTAACAAGGAAAAAGAAATCGAGGAGACAAGTGAGGAAGAAACTGTCATACAGTAAGAAATAAAAATAATCTGATAGGGAAAAGCGTCAGAGAAAGGAAATGAAAACTAAAAAAAAAATGCTTAGAGAAAATAAGAAAGGAGAGGGATAAACATTTTATTATACTATTATTTAAAGCTGAAAATATTAGCTTTAAATGTGAACAACAGATGCACATATTGTTTTAGACGATATCAGATTATTAGCAGATGAAAGAATACAAACTGAAAAAGTTTGGAATGGTGCTGTAGTTTGTAACAGGGAAAGAAACATGCTCGGACATATGTATATTATGTCAAGAAAGCATTAAAATAGTAGATGTAACCAGAGTGGAACCAGGATGAATTACAGTAATAGACTTCAGATGGGAAAAAAATATGTGCATAGAATTATAGCTTTACATGCATATGTAACAAAAAAAGAGAGAGAAATGATGTTTAAAAATATTCTTGAATATGTTTGTGTAAATATGAATAGTATAACAGTGGGAGATTTTAATTGCAATTTAAGAAAAAATAAGAGCAATTGTGATGTTAAAATGGTTAAAGAAATTATGAGACGTGGAAAGTTATGTGTATGGGAGAATAACCATTGGACCCACAAAAGGAATTAAATTAGGACAGAAATTGAATATTTTTTAATATCTGATAGTTTAAAAGTTAAAAACAAAGGAATTAAATATGCTGGATTTTCAGATCATGTGGCTATATAGGTTAAAGTGCAGGAAAATGAAAAATATATAAGAATAGGAAAAGGAATAAAAAGATTTTAATGAAAAGGAATTCAGTTTTGAAGAGAAAAAAGAACTTAAGGAATTATGGAAAAATCATATGAATATGAGGAAGTTTTATGAGAATTGGACTGTTTATGGTTTAATTTTAAAGAGTAGTATAAAAAGTGATTGTAATATTGTGTTAAAATAGAAAGAGAAAAATTATGCATATACCAAGCATGATAAATGTGGAGAGGAATAGAAGAGTTATAATATACTGGGAAAATCAAAACCATGTTTTTTTATGGAAAAGGACATTTGATAAGTAACCATGACAAAAGAAAATGTTATATTAGTGGGAAATAGGACATGATGCAAAAAATGTGAATTGAAATGTTGTAAATGTAACAAAATTGGACATTTGTGGATTGATTGCAGAAATGAAAATAACAGTAAGGAAAAAGAAAGAGAAGAAAATGAACAAAAGGGAGAAATTTTAAAAGTAATAGAAATAGAAGAAAATTAAATGAAGAAATAATAAAGAAGACATAGAAGAAGGTTCTGAAATAATTGACATAAAAGACATAACCCCAGATTCTGCAAGCCTTGCATGGCATGCAGGCTTAGTACAGAAGCTCTAGCAGGCAATATGTCTTCCGTGCGATGCAGGAATAGCCTGTAGGGGTGTGCACGAGTGCTCCTGCACTAGTCCTGCATGGACTCAGCCCCTGTATGCAAAGTACCCCATTTGCAGGAGAAATCCATGCAAATGAGGTGAATTTGTGATCCAGGAAGCTGGAAACCAACCGTGCAGGACTAGTGTAATCTGTAGAAATGTACTCGGTTAGTAACTGAGTACATTTCTTCAAATTCCAAAACAGAGCCGTGGCAGCTCCAAATAAAGGCTGCATATTACTCAGGAAGCATGCCAATGGCCAAGTATAAGGCCATTGGCATGGAAAACAGCTTAAAAAATAAAAAAATCAACTTTACTTTTTTTTTAGCCGATCTTGGCTGTTTAAGCATAGGGCAGTGGTGCGCAAATGGGATTGGGCTAAAAATAAAAAAAAATACCCCCAAAAAGCATTCTAACCAA
Organism: Protopterus annectens; assembly: GCF_019279795.1. Classification (NCBI taxonomy): domain Eukaryota; kingdom Metazoa; phylum Chordata; order Ceratodontiformes; family Protopteridae; genus Protopterus; species Protopterus annectens. The sequence goes on from NC_056742.1 coordinate 327,305,648, forward strand.
AATCACTATTCTGCCATTATAGTCAATGGGAGGCAGAAGATAACATGGCCAGTGAGTAGTGGTTGCTAAGGGGGAAGCTCATGTGAGACATGTAACTATGCCTATGCATTAGCAGGCAATCCTATGCAAATGAGGGAAATGATAGTGAATCCCAGTTTTCCCCAGTATGCTAGTCAGGTCCCAACAGTGTAAGAGCAGGAATAGCTTGGTGCAAGCCTAGGAGTTAGCTGACATCATGGGGGGGGTGTCAGGCATACTGTAAGCAGATTGGAGCCCTGTGGCTCAGGTTTGCTCCTAGCTAAACACAGCTAAGCAAGGGGGTGTGTCTGAGTCTACCTAGCACTCTTTACATCGCCTAAGCGGGTGTGTGTGCCACGCACTGGTTTTTAAAGAAAAAAAAGGTAAACCAGGAAATAACAGCTCTGTGCACATTTGAGCACTGTGTTTGTGCGGCACACCCCTGGGCTTTAACAGGAAGGCAATGGGAAGGGAAAACAGTAGTAGGAAGGTAATCAAGGAGAACTAGCATAGCTGGCAGGTGAAATGTATCAGAATCAGCCAATTACACAGGCAGCAGACCAGCCCAGTCCAGAACACTGCTATAAACTATGCAAACACCTTCCCCTCTGGTTTTTCCCATAATCTACACCACCGTTGTATACAAGTGGGGAAGTTTTAGCAAACAAAACTACAAAATGATAGGGGCTGCAGCAGGCAACAAACAACAACATGTGCAAGAGGCTGAGGGTGGCGAGAATGTGAATGCTGTCGAACAACCCACCGTGAGGAGACAGAGAAGAGTGTACAGACCCAGGGTAACCAACCAAGGGCTACATGAGATGGAGATAGTGGAGTGCTATAGGGTGGACATGGACCTCCTCCAGCAAATTGTTGAGCTATGCCAGCCACACCTGACACACAGAACTGATCGAGGGGAACCCATCCCAGTGAATACCAAGGTATGTGTAGGCCTAGGAATACTAGCCACAGGTACCTCCCAAAGCTCAACTGGGGGATATCAAGGGGATCTCACAGGCATCAGCATCCAGAGTATTTCACCAGTTCCTGGATGCCATGTCAGCACATGCCAGTGAGCACGTATATTTCATCAACACCCATGAGGTGTTGGCCAGCAATATGCATCTCTTCCACCAAATAGCAGAATACCCTGAGGTAGTGGGTGCTATAGACTGCACACACATATGCATCAAAGCAAAACCGGTGATCAGGGTAGGGCCTACATCAACCGCAGGAGCCTCCCCTCCATCAACTGCCAGGTAGTGTGCGATGCCCAGGGCATTATAATGAAAGTGTGTGCTGGCTGCCCTGGAAGCTATCATGATTCCCACATCTGGCATCTGACGCAGCTGTACCAGAGATTTGCCAATGGGGACACCCCTTTGGTCACCTAGTGGGGGATGCTGGTTACATACCAGAGCCGTGACTGATGACACCCATCAGAAATGCACACACACCTAAACAAGAATGCCATAATGATGCACATGCACAGACCAGACTTATAATAGAGTGTGTGTTTGGGATGCACAGTTCATGGTTCTGGTGCCTGGACACATCCAGTGGAGCCTTGCAGTACTCACAAGCTGCATGTACTCAAATTGTTATGGTATGTACCATGCTACACAATATGATCCTGTGGAAAAAGCTGAAGCAGGAACAACACGGGGCAGGCCACACAGCCCCCCCCCCCACCAATGCCAAGGCCTGCACAGGCACAGAGTGACTCGGAGGAGGAACAGCCTGAGCCTGCCCCAGTAGGCAGATGGAGGCATGCCCAGTATGCCCTGGCCTTGGCAAAGAGGCAACGCATAGCACATACACTGACACGGTAGGGACCCAGGGAATGACACCTCTCTCTGACTTGCACATACAGTAAAAGGGATGCCAAACATTACACTACCTGTGCTCAACCATGTATAGGGAGTGTACTATGTGCATCCGACATAGGCAGCCCTCCAACACCATCCTCAATCCTGCCACACCCACAAGGTAAGTCAATCAACATACTAATTGCCAAATGGAGTAGAATGTGTTGTTACCTCTATCTATGGTATGGATGTGAGCATGCAAGGGAATTGGGTGGCTGAATGTTATGGCAGCAGATAGTAGACACCTGTGGCACCATTACATCTGTAACACATACTGGAGTCACCATAGTAGCCAGTACTGCATTGAGTGACAAAACCCACTGCAGGAAATGTGCTGGGCGATATGTGTGTCCATATGACTCACACATGCCAGTCAGGGAGGTTCACATTCCCAACAACAGTCTCAGCCAGCAGGACAGGTGTAGACAAACCCAAACAGAGCCTGTGCTATGGCCTGTGAATGATGCCTATGGGTAACCTCCCAACCAGGCCTACACAGACTACAGCAGGTCAGGCAGTGGGATGTTAGTTCTGAAGGGTAGAAAGTCAGGCACTAATATGTAGGGCAACCAAAGCTAAGACCTGTAGTACACTGATATGCCTCTAGTCAGTATGATAGGTTAGAATACAGAATGAAATGGAGTACCTGACATACCAGTACAGTCATAGCAAATGTGTGCAAGTACCGGGTGTGCCCCCATCCTATGTAGACATGTAGAAACAGTAAGGTGTGCACCCCCCAATCATGTGTAGAAATGTAGAAACAGTCAGGTGTGCCCCCCAATCCTGTGTAGAAATATAGTAACAGTCAGATGGGCCCCCCAATCCTGTGTAGAAATGTAAAAACAGTCAGATGTGTCCCCTCACAACCCTATGTAGAAATGTAGTAACAGACAGGTGTGACCCCCCACTCTCATGTAGACATGTAGAAACAGTCAGGTGTGCCCCTACCCCCAATCCAGCGTAGACATGTAGTAACAGTCAGGTGTGCCCCACCAATCCGACATAGAAATATAGTAACAGTCATGTGGGCCCCCCAATCCTGTGTAGAAATGAAAAACAGTCAAAAGTGTCCCCCCACAATCCTATGTAGAAATGTAGTAAAAGTCAGGTGTGCCCCCCCCCCCCATGCCTATGTAGACATGTGGAAACAGACAGGTCTGCCCCTTCCCCCAATCCAGTGTAGAAATGTAGTGACTCTTAGGTGTACCCCCCAATCCTGTGTAGAAATGTAGTAACATGTATGAGTAAGTATAATACGAGTGGAGCACAGATGCCCAGAGGTGGCCAAGGTAGCAGGATAGGTTGTAGCATTTTCACAATATGCAGGTCTGTATTAGGATGGTGTGTGTTTCATAATGTGTGTGAATGGTCAGTATGTATACATGTTGAGGTAAGACCTGGTTGCCATTGCTCACTACTGCTGATGACAGGGACAAGACTTCATGACTGCAGTGCCAAAGACAATCCCCACCAATATAACACATGCTAGCAGTAAGCCATTGTAAATGTATGGTGGTAATATGTGTCACCTTTTGAAAGACTAACATGGCATGGCTTCTGGGCTAGATATGCAAGCAGCACACAGGGGAAAGTACCCCAGACATACAGTATATATTGTGTCACTGTGAAATGGAGACACCCTTGGTCATCACATCACAGTAACTGGACCTGTAGTACTGGATACCAGTGATGTCTGCTTGAACACCTGCAGATCACAAAGGAGGTCAGACTGATTTATTGAGAATCAGCTGATGTACCTGCACATGCCAGCATATCTCGAATGCCCTATGCATATCTGTGTGTCAGATGCAAGTAGTGTCCACAGCACCCATGCACCCAGCCACACAAACACCACCCCACAGGAACCTCTCTGGTAATATCCCTGCTGTGAGGAATGGGTACAGTAAGACCCCACCTGTATATGGCAAAGGTGGAAGACTGCAGCATGCAGTGGTGTTGTCCCATGCAGGTGTGTCCCTAGTGTAGGTAGCACCCTGCCAGCATCCACACCACCTGATCCAGACTGATAGAAGGTATTGGCATGAACACCTATCACACCTACCCTGTCACCCAGAGGAATATACTGTATGGTGGTCTGGGACTGTAGGACTGACAGAATGCAATGGCCTGCCACATCTGGCCTGCAGCAACACCTAATGCCCCACAGGCATCTGCCAAAGGCTTGTGTCTCACACGTACTGTCAATGCATGTTATTGACACCCAAATAACAACATAACACACTCCACATAAGCCATATGCAAGGCCATGTGGACAAACCACAGTAACATGTCCACTATATCCCACTGCATGAACTGTGGACCAACACTAACACACACCTGTGATGGGGTGATACCCTTAGGGAAAGGATAAGGGAATGTATGCATAATGTATGGAAGAGGTTAGAATAACAGAGAAGGGTGTGGGAGTATGGGCAGCATGAAATGTGCAGGGTCCGACATCAAGCTGTGTGCACACACTATCCCTCACTGGAAACACATAAATGGGTAGCTACACACCTGCCCATACACCACAATAGGGTAAATGTCCTGACCCATGGCCCCTGCCTCTGGCTAACCTGTGCAAATCTGTACAGCTGTGAGGCATTGCCACAGTAAGATAAGGCCATACTGTCATGTTGATGGGTGGATAAGTATGGGATCCCCTGCCAGCACTGTACCAAGGTGCTGAACTGAATACACAAACCCATCACAAAGTGGCTGCAGCTCCCCCTCCAGAATGGCACAACTTACCATGAATACGCAGTTGTCTGCTCATAATACTGGACACAGCTGCAGTCAACCTTGTCCCCCAGGTCATCACTGTGAGCAAGAATATCCACCTGACAGTACATGAGTACAGAAAACATCACTGTGTATAACAGTACACTTGTCTGAATATATATGCTAACAGCAGTACCATGCAGCTGAAGCAGCACAGACACAATCTCCTACGGTGCACACTATCCCCCGCACAGTTTGTCCCCATATTGCCAAATGATCGGATACCTTGCAAAACCAGTGTGCTACCTGTAGGTGTGCAACACAAAGGTCTGCACTGCAGTAAAAACTACCTGGAATCGATCCACACATTCAATACAGAAGGGAATACTGGGCATGCTCACACACTTAGAGAAACTAAGGCAATGTCAGTCAACAACATACTGAAAGATCATACTGGGCATGCTCACACACAAACAAATGAAGGCCATGTCTGAAAACAACAGTGGAACAGACATGTCTGGCAGCTGCAAATGTTAGTGCAGACACTCCTCGGTATGCAACACTCATGCTTTGCACACAGACTGGGTAGGAATACAGGCATATATCCAGGACAACACACTAATAATAAGACAAAAGTAGACATACATCGATGTGTGAAAGAGTGACTGTCACAAGGGGCCATCCATTATGAGGCCTGTTCCACCCAGCAAACAGGCAAATGGCTACAACCACATGAGGTTCAGATGTCACTCACTGTAGACCTTAGCTACTTGTATCTGTCAGCATTACGGACTATGTGGTGCAAGTGTTAGCTGTGCAACATGACTGTACAAGGAAGTAGTCATCTAGCAGCTGTATACATGTACCTGTGGAATATAACCCTGCGTGTGCCCGCATGTGGTGTGTCAACCTCTAGATGAATGGGTTATGGCCAATGTACACACACTGCCTTCCCCATAGCCCTACTATGACAAGCCTGCTGAGGTCATCCACTTTAAAATACACCCTTGTGAAAGGTGTAGGCCAATAATCTCTGTGACACTTCCTATAACTGCGCACTGCTGTAGTGTGATAAACTTGTTAGGTAGGAGTTCTAATCCCAGACATGACAACTGTGTGTGTGTGTGTGTGTGTGTGTGTGTGTGTGTGTGTGTGTGTGTGTGTGTGTGTGTGTGTGTGTGTGTGTGTGTGTGTGTGTGTGTGTGTGTGTGTGTGTGTGTCTCTGTGGAGAGAGCAATGCTTTTTAGGCTAGTCACACTCACTACAATTCAAATGTCCTACTTTGTCAAGACTTCTGATGTCGCACACTGTGAAATACACCTTTCGGAAAGCTGTACCCCCGTAATCTCCATGGTGTGTCTTATAACTGTGTACTGCTATAGTGTGATAAACTAGTTAGATAGAAATTCTAATCCCAGACAAGGCAACTGTGTGTATGTCTGTCTCTGTCTATGGAGATAGCAATGTTTTTTAGGTTAGTCACACACATGACAATTCAAATGCCCTACTGTGTCAAGGCTGCTGATGTCATACACTGTAAAATATACCCTTTGGAAAGCTGTTGCTCAGTAATCTCTATGGTGCATCCTATAACTGCATACTGTTGTAGTGTGATAAACTAGTTAGGTAGGAGTTCTAATCCCAGACATGACAACTGTGTGTGTGTGTGTGTGTGTGTGTGTGTGTGTGTGTGTGTGTGTGTGTGTGTGTGTGTGTGTGTGTGTGTGTGTGTGTGTGTGTGTGTGTGTCTATCTGTGGAGACAGCAATGCTTCTTTGGCTAGTCACACTTACTACAAAGCAAATGCCCTACGTTGGCAAGGCTGCTGATGTCATACACTGTGAAATACACCTTTTGGAAAACTATAACCCAGTAATCTCTGTGGCACGACCTATAACTGTGTACTGCTATAGTGTGATAAACTAGTTAGGTAGGAGTTCTAAAGCCATACATGGCAACTGTATGTCTCTGTTTCTGTAGGGAGCAATGCATTTTATGCTAGTTACACACATTACGATTCAAATGCCCTACTTTGGCAATCCTGACAATGTCATTCACTGTGAAATACACCTTTGGGGAAGAAGCACTCCAGTAATCCTGGTGGTGCATCCTATAACAACTTCATATTGTAGTGTGATATAGAATTCTGGTAGGGGTTCTATTCCCTCAAATGTCAATTGTGGATGTTTTGTGTGTGTTTCTATGTCTGTGTAGGGAACAATGCCTTTTAGCCTAGCTAAACTCACTACAATTCAACTGCCCTACTTTGGCAATCCTGCTGATGTCATTCATTGTGGAATACACCTTTAGGGAAGGAGTACTCCAGTAATCCCCATGCTGTGTCCTATAGCAGCTTCATGTTGTAGTGTGATATAGAACTCTGGTAGGGGTTATATTCCCACACATGGCAGTTGTGGATGTTTTGTGTGTGTTTCTATGTCTGTGTAGGGATCAATGCATTTTTAGCCTAGCCACACTCACTACAATTTAAATGCCCTTTTGGCAGTCCTGCTGATGTTACTCATTGTGGAATACACCTTTGGAGAAGGAGTACTCCAGTAATCCCCGTGGTGCGTCCTATAACAGCTTCATGCTGTAGTGTCATATAGAACTCTGGTGGAGTTCTATTCCCACACATGTTGGTTGTGGATGTTTTGTGTGTGTTTCAATGTCTGTGTAGGGAGCAATGCATTTTAGCCTAGCCATACTCACTACAATTGAAATGTCCTAATTTGGCAAACCTGTTGATGTCATTCATTGTGAAATACACCTTTGGGGGAATGAGTACTCCAGTAATCCCCATGGTGTGTCCTATAACTGCATAGTGCTGTAGTGTGATATAGAACTCTGGTAGAGGTTCTATTCCCACAGATGGCAGTTGTGGATGTTTTGTGTGTGTTTCAATGTCTGTGTAGGGAGCAATGCATTTTAGCCTAGCCACACCCACTACAATTTAAATACCCTACTTCTGCAATCCTGCTGATGTCATTCATTGTGGAATACACCTTTGGGGAAGGAGTACTCCAGTAATCCCTGTGGAGTGTCCTATAACTGCGTACTGCTGCAGTGTGATATAGAACTCCGGTAGGGGTTCTATTCCCACACATGGCAGTTGTGGATGTTTTGTGCGTGTGTCTATGTCTGTGTAGGGAGCAATGCATTTTAGCCTAGCCACACTCACTACAATTCAAATGCCCTACTTTTGCAATCCTGCTGATGTCATTCATTGTGGAATACACCTTTGGGGAAAGAGTACTCCAGTAATCTCTGTGACATGTCCTATAACTGCGTAGTGCTGTAGTGTAATAAACTAGTTAGGTAGGAGTTCTAATCCCAGACATGACAGGTGTGTGTGCGTGTCTGTGTTTGTAATTCGTATCCTGTGTGGAGGTGGTTGTGAGTGTGTGGAGTGGGTTTTGCAAATTTCTTATATGGTGGCCCTAGTAAATATCACAATGTCCACTGTACAGGGATAACAGATGTGAAATAGATGAGAGGCTGGGGTGCAAATCCATACACCTACATGTAACATCAAGGGCAGGCAAACACAATTAGCAACCCTAGTATTACACAGAGAACACTCTCAACCCATGTCTCATATACACACACACATACACACACACACTTGCCTAGGCAACAGCTGCTATGTTGTTAGTACCTTGCATAATGCCCACTGATAGTAACCATGGTGAGAATTGCAGTGGGCTACAGAGGGCATGGCTCCCTATCCAACTATCCAATAGGCACGTACATGCTGACAGTGCACCTTCCCCATGTTCCCCACTGGACATCTGCAACACCTGTAGTGCCAGCAAATGTGACCCACAAAGGACATACCATGCCTGAAAAACATGCCTTGTATGGACAGATGCCACTGACACCAGAGAATGCTGGTATCATGCTATCAATGTAGGTGCAGGGTAAACCTGCTGTCCATTAACAGTTCCCACCACATGAGGCCAGGTCTGGCACATTTCATAATAATCTGTGTACACAATATGGGACAGACATCCCAGGTACAGTTCCACATGCCACTGTACATGCATGTGGGAGGTGTGCACATCCCAGAAACCATCCATATCATGGACTAAGGAATACATACATGGCAAGCAATGCACAGCATTGGCCACATGCAATAGTCACACAGGTGACTGGATGGTGAATACAATACCCACCTGTGTGGGCAAATCCAGAAACTACACCCTGAGCTACAATGCAGACCATTGTCATGTGGGCTGATGCCAAGGTATACCCTTCACCTCTTTTTGTATAGCTGTCTGGCACAGTCGACCACTACACACCCATGAAGCAATGCACCCATGCATGTCAGTATTGGAATCCTGTGTCTGTGTGTGTGTGTGTGTGTGTGTGTGTGTGTGTGTGTGTGTGTGTGTGTGTGTGTGTGTGTGTGTGTGTTGTATGATGCATATGATCACATTCACACTCACAGCCCCATTGGCATACTGAAGCATGCTGTCCAATGTCAAACACCTCCATATACCCTTTGCTCATATAACCTCTGTATGACCCCTGTGGTGCATGTGATACCTGCACAGTAATGTGTTGTGGCAATCTCACTAATGATGAGTTGTATTCCTGGCCCTGGCAAGTGTGTCAATGCGTGTGTGTCCCTGTGAGAGTGTGGCTGTGTTGATACTGGCACCTGTTCATGCAGACAAGCACATGTACTACACCTACCGTATAGCTACCATATCCCTGTTGCAGATGCCACTCACCATCACATATATGTTTTGATGGATCCACAACATGTAACCTATGTGGCACATCCAATAACTTCATAGAAATGTGATAGCATTGCATAGTCATCAGGGGTTTGAAACCCTGTGCTAGTAGGTGTGTGACATAAGCAAGCTTAACTTTTTCTCTCCCACCCCTCCCTGACTTTTCTTTGCCTCTGTCTGCCTCTCTCACTCTCTTTCTGGTGGATGTGGAGACCTACACCTGCTTTGCTTAAGCAGCAGCATGTGTATTTTAAGTGATGCTCATGATCAGCTGATGGCCTCTGCAAAAACTTCAGCCCTCTTCTAGCTGATTGCATGTGGAACAGCTGTGGTAACATTCCCATTGCCAATTGCATGGAAACACATTCCAATATATAGGAACATCATGTTGGTGTTGGAACTTTTCAGTCACTGTGAGCAGGAACTTCTTTTGTTGTTTGGAAAACAGCATTTCAGATGGATTGGGGATTTACCTCTAAAAACATACACTGTGGAAACAGGGCAACACACAGGAGGGAGATGTGCCCGACCTGACTACAGACTGTAAGTGCTGCTATACTGCATTTGGAGTAATGTTGTTTTAACAGGGTGTGTGTGGATATGGCTGTCCTACATGTTTTAATAACTGCCATGTCAGTGCTATGTGTATATGGGAACCCCATCTGTAGGGTCATCTGCAGACTGGGCGTGTGTGGTGCCTTTTGTTTCATGTGTTACCCACACAGCACCTATCTGTAGACTGCAGAAGGTAGTGTGAGGATTGCAGTCTGTAGATGGTGACAGACGTGAGAGTTACTGACTTCATATCCCTCATCGGACATATGTTGCAACAAACCCTGTTACAACAGTAAATGTACGAAGTTATCACAGCAACATGTCAATACTGGCCTTGTGTATGTGCCTCCAGCCACAACTCTGTCAACCTTTGTACATATGTCATGCAGTAAGAGGTGCATATGTGCTGTACACCATAATAAGTGTCATCATATCTGCTAACAAGCCAGTGAGATATCAGACTGCTGCACATGTCATGTATAGTAAGGGTTATATCTGATGACATCACCTGGACATTCTGTGGTTGTGTGTACAGTACTGAGGTCTGTGTATGTAAGGTGAATGTCGACAGTGTGTGCACTGATAATATGTACTTTGGCCTGTGTACAGACTGTGGTTGATGTCATTGTTCTTGGTCCCATTCTATCTGATGTTACATGCTGCTTCACTGTATGTTACCCTATCGGCTTACATGTTTGTAGGGCCATACACACACGTGTCCCATACCACAGACAGGCATCGGACCACACTGTGTAGTGGCCCAGTATATGTAGGGTTAGTGTGTGAGTGGCACATATGAGGATGGTGTTGAACAAATAGTCTATATACTGTAATATAACGCTAGCTTATCATACATGGCTGTGGCTGTGTTCACATTGGCTGTGGTTATGCACTTTCACACTGATGTATTGTACTCTGTGCTGTGACATGTCTGTAGAGCCTGCTATATATGCAGGTACATGCGCATTCCCTCATAGGAAATGTAGGCCACTGTTGAGCCAGTCTGCTGTAGCCTGCACAGTGCTGTGTTACATGCCTAGCAGCTTAGTGTACTTACCCAGTGAGATGTCATGTCCAGATACTTGCTAGATGTACTGCTGCCAGGCCTCCCTTAACAGTCATGCATGTCATACAGAGCAGTGGGATGCTGTACAGATGTATGTCAATATCTAGTTGGTAGTATGTGGCCATGGTACCTTTGTACCAGTGGTTATTATGTGTCAGGACAGACAGGGGTGTGTGAATGCATAACCTATGGGGACAAATGTATACCAGTCATTAAGTGTTATACCCATCTACATGGCTGTTAACATCCACATTGTCAGGCTTGGTCCACATGCTTTGCACTAAGGGGTTCTGTGTAGACCTCTGGACTGTCCAGTGTATGTCAGAATGTCCACCTATATTAGCTAATATCTCTGCTGTAGTCTACAGGAGCATTACATGCTAGCAGCGGTACTGTACTATGATGTTCTTAGGATGCCTATCAGTAGCCAATGGCGCACATGTTAAAAGCAGATGTGACCTCCCACACACACCATGTCTGTGAAGACAATCCTATTACAGTAGCAATAGTTTACAAATATGCTTGCTATACACACCTGACATCCCCTTGGACTACGGACTTGGACTGGGACTATAGGGGCTGAGGTAGGGCTACACTCCATGTTCAGGACATATGGTGAAACTACATGTATATATAATTATCCAGATATCTATAAAGATATGTACACATATACATATCGACATATATAGATGGATATGTATATGTACATATATATATATATATATATATATATATATATATATATATAAACACCCAGATATATACATATACAGAGCAATATATGTCTAAACATATACAGATAGAGATACATATGTACATATACGTATGGATATCTATATCTATATATATATATATATATATATATATATATATATATATATATATATATATATATATAGATATACATATATCTATATATACATATATGTGTATATATATATATATATATATATATATATATATATATATATATATATATATATATATATATATATATATATATATATATATATATATATATATATATATGTGTGTGTATACAGATGAAGAGATGTACACATGGCCATATATATGTAGCACTATACAGATGTGTATACAAACATATGTATGAGTATACATGTGTATGTGCATGTAGACATATATAGACATATATAGACCTCTTATATGTATACAACCATATTCCTGTCATGAGTAAACCTCACGGTTGTGTATACCCTCCCAGATTTATCTCACTGTATGTATCTGCTATGGGCACATTATGATAAAACAACATATGTGATGCAACTTCATATTAATAACAAGGACAACACAATTTAGGAACTGAAGGCAATTGTTCAATACTACTCAATATGTGTATTGACAGCTATATTGGTAAAACAACAGCTGTCTTCACAGGGGTCATGGCATAGTGGCTAAGTGTTGTGACTTCAGTGTACAGGGTCCTGGGTTTAAGACCTGCAAGGCTGTTTATTTTGTTGTGGGGCAGAACAAGGGCCATTGGATACAGAGTGATTAGGGAACTTTAGAGCATTTGTAAGCTGGTTTGCGTGAGGGTAAGCAATGCTAACCTCCGGTTACATATGCTTACAGAGTTAGCTGCAAAATTGCTTAACCTGTGTGTGCATTGCTTACCCCCACGCAAATGGGCTTAAACCCACTTACTAGTGTTTAAATATGCTTACTACTGCTTATTGATGCTTAAACTTGCTTGCTAGTGTTTTATTCATCATGATACTGACACCTCACATGTGCATTTACTGCAGTACTCCAGTTCATAAATAAATGTTATTTAGTGGGTTATGCAACATAAATATTAGTCATAATGTTCTTTGCCATGGAAAATGGAATGTGCTGCAGTGGAACTCGAAACAGAAATACCTGCTCGTAAGGCAAATGCTCTGCCCACTACACTATTGCTATGCTGCTTCATTTGCATGTATCTTCCTTGTTATCCTCTTCAGCCACTTAAGCTGCATTAACCATAGCTAAGTGATGGGCACACCTATGCACCTACAGTTAGCTTTAATTGGATTTTTGAAAAAAAAAAAGGGTTTGTTCATTTTATTTCTGTATACTTGCTGTTGCACATGAGGGGGACTGTTGGTGGGGCTATGCGGACACCTATGAGCAGTATCACTCATTTCTTAGCCTTTTCTGCTGTTCTTCATTGTGGGGGCATGTTTATTCAAAGAGCTCTGCTTTCAGACACACCCCCTGCACTCTTACACAATCCGTGGAAGATTAGGATCTCAGGCAGCGCACCTCATTAATATGCATGGCATGCTGCCGTCCTGCTCCTAAACAGCCACCTCCATGCAGGACTAAGCTAGTCATGCATGGCAGAATAGTAAATCCGGGGGATAAAATGGGATGTAGTAAAAAGGAAAATATAATTCTATTACTAAAAGGGTAAAAGACAGAAAAAGAAAATTTAAAGGGATATGTACACAAGAAAAAAATAAAGGAAATGGATGAAAAACAATATATACAGCTAAAGACTGGGGCTTGGTATAATGGTTAAGGAGACACAAGGTACAGCGTTTGATCCTCACATTTGAGAAAGAAATTGGTTATGCTTAAAACAACCTATTAATAAAGATAGCCTAGTAGTTAGTTATGAGCTTATGAAACCACAAATGTAAGGTAAAGGGAAAATGAAAATTTTAGAGTGTTTTCTGTTAATGGGAATAGTATTAAAACTATACTAAGAAGAATAGGAATTTTTGAGTGTTGTAGTACATGTGATGTAGATAAAATTATGTTAGAAGACACAAGACTTTTAACAAATGAAGAGAGATTACAAACAGAGAAACTATGAGGAGGAAAGATAATCTGGAACTTGGGAAATGAGAGATGTTCATAAATGCCTGTATTCTGTAGAAATATAGTAAAGATATCAGATGGAACTTTAACAAAAGTGGGAAGATTTACCATTGTAGACTTAAAATAGAAAAACAAGTATATAGAATTATAACATTATAACCTCATACTAACTGTAAAGAAAAGGAAAACTTATTTCATCAGAGTTAAGACTATGTAGTGATAAATATGAATATTATAATAACAGGAGACCATACCTCTCAACTGTACAGATTTACACAGAATGTCCAGATTTTTCCTTATTATTTTTTGTCTGTTTTTCATAAAATAGTGCTTTTTGGCACATTAGTGGCAAATCATTAAAGACTGAAATTAGAAAATAAGGACAGACATTTGAAATTCAGACTTCAAACCCTTTTAAGTTTGTAAGCGCAGTATTTAAAAAGTGTCTCTATTTTGGGGCCTTTGTCCTACTTTTATTTATAGTTTTGTCGAGATTTCTAAGAGGTCGAGAGGTATGCAGGAGACCCTAACTATGATTTAAGAGGCAAATGTAAAAAGAAAGGAAATGATATAAGAAAATGTTAGAAGTTATAAGATTTGGTAAGTTAAAACTTTGGGACAAAAATTAATGGACTTACAAAAGGGGTGTGTATAGAACTGAAATATATTATTTTATAGCGTCAGAAAGTTTAGTTATATGAGAAGGGGATGTAGTTGAAATAGGATTTTCTGATCATCTTGCAATATGGCTAGAGATAAAAGAAAACAAGGAATATATAAAAATGAGCAAAGCAATAAGACATAAAATAGAAAGCATGAAATGGAGAAGGAAAGAGATCAGTAATACAGTTAAGGAAAAATCATATTACTATGAGAACATTTACATTTATAAAAATGGTCTGAATGATGTATGGTATTTAAGGAAAAATATAAAAAAGTAAAGGACAAGTAAATAAAAATTTTGGATGCAGCCCCAGATGGAATAGAGTATAAAATGATTGCAAATGTTAGGGGATTGGCAAAATATACATTTTTACAGATTTTGAATGAATGGTTAAATTAAGTTGTATGTATTAAGAATTATGTGGTGAAAGACCTAAATTCATGTGGAAGAAGGAAGATAGAAGAGAATTAAAAAACTTGAGACCAATAGTATTAAGTAATAACAATTATAAGATATTTATGAAAACAATACAAAACAGATTTCAAACTAAAAGGGAAATAGTGTGAAAGATAGAGCATATAGTAAAAAGGGGAACTGATGTCAAGAATTATTAATGATAGAGACATTGTGGATGATATGAACAAAACAGAAAACATGTAAATCATAATAGGAGAGCTTAATAAGGCATTTGACACAACTGGACATGAATTCATATGGGTAATGATGAAAGAATATAATATATGTGAGAAAGTTAGGAACTTATATATATATCAGTGAACAGTAATAATAAAATAAAAATACTTGTAAATGCTGGTTAAGCCAAGAGGTACATATGAAGAGTGGTGTAAAACAGGGATGTCCAATGAATTTTATACACTTTGCACTAATTATGAATGTGATAGTATGTGAAATAAATTAGAAAATGAAGGAGGTGGGGTACATAACCTGAAGGGTTAAGAATTCCAGTTATGTTAACATATACAGATGACATTAATAATTGCAAAAAACAAAATTCAGATAAAAGAAGTAATAATGTTAACAAATGAGTGTACATGGATGGCTTTAAATAAAGAGAAAAGTAAACGTTTATGTGATGTAGCAAAAATCAGAGGTATATATTTTACAATGAATGAAATGTCTTTGCTAGGTTTAAAATTTGGGAATGAAAATGTAAGTAGAATTCAATGGGAAAACAGAAGAAATCAAGAAAGCACATCTTTCTGGAGAACTTATAATTCATCATTCAGAAAAAAAGACTTATTTGATAAATTCAGTACTGATGGGAAAATAGTATACTTATTAAGTGGATTTATGTTGTTAACAAAGAAATTATTGCAGATATTTTTTCATTTATATGGGTTCTATATTAACCCAGTAAAAAGAAGATTTTTGCATGTGAATAAAGAAGAAGAAGATTTAGGGCTAATTAACACAGTGGTATATGCTGCTTCATTAAATTTGTGCAAAGCATTAAAGTGGATAAATGAAAAAGGTGAAAGTTTAGTATTAAAACTGTATAAATATAAGTATTATAAATGTGGGGGTTCTGTAAGAAAGAGTAAAAGAAAAAGATTGTATAAAATGTTATCAAGGAAAAAAATATATATTTTTGTGGAAAATAAAAATTGATAATATAGAAAAAGATAAAAAAAAGTATGGTATAAGAATGCAATGATAAAACATTACTATGTAAAACCCTGGGAAAAATCTAACAGATGAAAAAAATTAAAGCTATAAAAATAAGAAGCAAATGGTGCAGTCACAAAATAGAATGTCAAGACATTTTGTGGAGACTAGTAAAAAATAAATTACAAGTAAAAGAAAATATGCTGTATAAAAAGAAAAGTGAAATAATATGTCTACATTGTCAAGAATAAGAAACTATGGAACATGTGTTTTTGAAATGTAAAAGAGTAAAAAAATATATGGGGAAACTATGTAAAGAAGATTTTTGAAGATATAAAAGAAGTGGATAAAATAGACATGGATATGGTTGAATATGGATATTATAAGAAGAGAAGTAAAAATAAGTTAAAATAATATGAGTTGTATGGAATGAAAGAATACATGAAATTATGTTTAATTGTAAATGGATTTTAGCAACAATATTAAGTAAAATCAGATGGTGGTTATGGAAAATGGATTGGGTTAAATAGGGATGAAAATTTAGCATAATTATAAAGGAAATTATTAATATGTGTAAACAGATTTATGTGTGTGTGTATATATATATATATATATATATATATATATATATATATATATATATATATATATATATATATATATATATGGGATCACTACATAATCTTGAAAGTTTGAAATGCTGAATTTTAAACTTTTGAGACTATATAGCTGAAACCCCTAATTACCGAAAGACCAGAAGCGCAAATTTCAAAATCCCAATCATTGAGAGCTTGACATTCACGCTTCTTGTGTTGCAGTATGGTGGAAGGTCAGGTAAGTATCTATGTTTAAATGTGTTGGTTAGGGTTTAGTGTGTAAGTGTGTGTTGTGACTGTGATTTGTGTGTGCGAGGGGAATGTAGGTGTGTGGTGGTGTTTCGTCTGTTTGTGTATGTAGTGCAACTTTGGAGTTAGAATATTTAAGTAGGGGATCTGGGGGTCACATCCCCCCACATGGGGAGTGCAGAGGGGCTTGCCCCCCTGCTTGTCTGTAGTTTAGGTTTGTGTGTTTGTGTTCTGGGGGATGGTGTGTGTGTATGTGTATGTATGTGGTGTATGTTTAGTGCAGTTTTCAGTAGTTTGAATTTCATGGTTTTGATGTTTCAGTATTTTAGTGTTTTGGGTATTTGGTCTCAGAATTTTGGGTTTTCGGGATTTAGTAGTGGTTCCATATATATATATATATATATATATATATATATATATATATATATATATATATGTGTATTTGTTCACATATAAATATTTGTAAATATGTAAATATTTTGTAAATAGGAGTTTTTTATAGATAAATAAAAGACCCATATTCTTATTGTCATTCTGGCAGCCCATAGGGTAGCTATGTGTGGCAAAACAGGATGAAGGAGGAGGAAGCTTTTGCTGGCCAAAAACTAGAGAAAGAAAGTGACATCAAGCCATTTCAGAAGGAGGAAGTGAGCATGGAGAAGACTGAGCATGTTACAATGGAGTAGTGAACAAAAATAAAGATGGGTTTTCAAATAGTGTGGGAAAGTATATACTGCACTTTAAAATTGTGGAACAAAATGAAGGTGGATTAGAGATACAGACTCTTATGAAGATGATTAATGAGGATAAGCCAGAGGACAAAACTGCAGTTTTGTGGGCAGATATGCTATAAATGTGTTTCCCTGGTGATGAAGAAAAAGAAGGAGGAGAAATGGTGGCAGAAGAAGAGAAGCGAAAAAGATAAGTAAACCTTATACTGAAGTAGTTTCTGCATGGCAAGAGAAAATCAAAAAAAGTATGAATTTGAGTGATAAACATTTGGTAGTACTTTTAAGAGTTTGGGATACACTTATTGTAATATTAGATGCAAAGCCTGAAGATGTAAGGCTTTTATTAATGTATGTCTTGCGACTTTTGTGAAGTTACATTTGAAGAATATGGGAAAGATGAAAAGTTTGTTGTAGCATTTGAAGAAAAAAATTGTGAGCCATGGAATATATGTCTTACTGAGAAGAAGAATTAAAGTGCAATTTAGAATTCCTGAAATGAATGTCGATGAAATAAAATTTCATTTTAGGATAATTGTAAAGATATTTTTGAGATAAAAGACTTTTGATGAAAGAAAATTATGGAATGGGAATGTGAAACGTATGTTTATTTGAATTCGAAAGGTGGCAGGATTGTGCATTTACCTTGTGTAATAATTGTAATGGAAAAAGGGATGTTACAATATTAGGGGGCAAACAAAAACATGTTTTCATTGTGTTGCAGGATATTACTTGATATGTGAGTGCAATAAAGAAATGTGTTATCAATGTTGGCGTATGTACCAAATAACTGTTAAAAATATTTTATAAAAAATGTGGAAGCAATGAACATCATGTGTGTGAATGTGAGAATATTATAGAAGAAAATAAATATTTGTGAGGAATTAATGCAAAATGAGAACTATATGGATAGTGGTGAGCAGAGGTTAGTAAAAGTTTGAAGGAGAAAGTTATTCAGTAGAAGTGTTAAATCAATTTGAATTACTGAGTTAGGAAAATGGTGAACTGGAGAAGAACGAGGTAAAGGAGATAAAGGCTCAATTGGAAATAGAGTTAAAAAAAGAAAAATAAATTACTGGCAAACATTGCAAAAAAGGAATGGGGTATTATAAAAATTGTATCATTAAATGTTAAATGGTAATGGCTTAATTTTTGAGAAGAGAATATTATTGGTGTTAGAATGGTGTCAGAAACAAAAATGTGATGTATGTTTGCATAATGAAAGATTTTTTGGAAGGAAGAATAAGAAGAATAAGAAAACACATTAAAAGACTGTGGAGTGTCAAAGTAAGATGGAGTTTTGATGAGGATATACATTCTGGTGTAGTCATCATGTTATTTGAAAAAGAACTAATAATATTTTGCATGTTATACTGGTGTGTCCTGGAAGGGCAATGATATGTGATATTAGGGATGGCAATAAAGTTCAGATATTGATAGGGGTTTAACCATTTACTCAAAAAAAATAGAATACAAGAGTCAGAAATTATTATTGTGGGGATTTAAATTATAATTAAAAGAAATAAATTGGTAAGTTTGATAAGGATCTTAAAATAGTAAAACAAAGTAATATGGTCATTTGGTTTTGGGGAGAAAACAGAAGTACATGTATAGAAGAGCTATTTTAAAGATATAGATTATTTTATTTATTCTGGTGGTTTGAAAAGGAATATTAAGACCAATTAAGTTTATTTTTCAGATAATTTATATATTGAAGTGGAAATAAATAACAGGAGGGGTATTTAGAGGAAGAACAATGACTTAAAGTACTAACAGAAGAAGTAAATTATGTAAGGAGCATTACAATATGATTGAATTTTATGAAAACAGAACAGTGGTAGATTCAGTTTAAAGAAAGGTATAAGAAGCTGTATATTAAAATGTAGAAAATATACTGGGATGTTAAATAAGGAATATAAAGAATGAATAGAGAACAATTAGAGAAATGTGAAAGAAGGAAAGAAATAAAGAAAAAAATAGAGAACATAAGATATATGCAGAAAATATGTTAAGAATAAAGACCTTAATGAATAATCAGAAGTATGCTGTTCAAGGTAGAACTGAAGAGCTATCTCCGTCTTTGGAAAAATACAAAGAGATATTGGGAAGATCGAATGTTTGATAGGAGAAGATGAGAAAACAAAGGTTAATACGAAGAATATTATGTAAGTAACAGATGATTATTTTAGAAAAATGTATAATGAGGAGGATATAAAGCAAAAGAATCTTTGGTGTGTAAATCAAATTTACGAAGAAGAAGCAGATATGTTAAATAAAAGACTAGAGATAGAATAATTAGATTGTGTTTAAAAAAAATAAAAAAAGATACTATGATACTATGCCTGGACCAGACATAATAATCTATGCTTTTAATAAAACATGAAAGTAGAATATATATATATATATATATATATATATATATATATATATATATATATATATATGTGTGTGTGTGTGTGTGTGTGTGTGTGTGTGTGTGTGTGTGTATAGGTCCACTTCTAAATTTTGAAAGCTCATAATCTCGACTTTCAAAATACTTAGGTTCATACATTCATAGGTAGGTACAAGGCTATTGGTCCTAGGTCCTGTATAAGCCTAGCCAAAAAGGTACCCTAGCTTTTGCCACCCAAGAAAATTATTTCCCTGTACCCCTGTTGAGCAGAGCCACAGAGGTGATCCCCGGGGTGAACTTCCTATTTCCCATCCAGTCATCAAGATTTTTCTTGAACAGTGCTAATGAGGAGCTTTGTTTGCTATAGATAGGTAGTTTGTTTCAGAGTATGGGAAGTATTGGGACAGGAATCTATCCCTCCAGCATGTTTTGTTTATTGTAGTGACAAGCTTTATGTCCCTAGAGCATGTAACTTGGAGGGATTGGGATTTCTTTAAGTGGAGCATGTCCAAAAGCTCTGGGATTGACATAGCTTTGTATGTTAGGCAGGGATTCCCTCTGAGTAGGTGATATGCGACGGAGTAAAGCTGGAGTTTTTTGAGACAGTCTGCATAGGGCATCTGTTTGAGGCTGGTAATCTTCTTTGTGAGGTATTTCTGTGGCCTTTCCAGTTGTTGTAGTAAGCTTGTTGTGCTGAGTCCAAAATCTCTAAAGTTCAAAATACTGAAAACTCAAAATACTGAATTTCATAACATCAAAAAAAAAAAAAAAAAACTACAGGATACCAACACTTACTATACCCCACCAGAAGTACATAGAGAAACAAATAAAAGACAAACCATATTAGCTTACTCCCAACTATTAGCAGGGGGCAAGCCCTCCTGCCCTACACCCCCTGCTACTTAACTATATCAACTCTGAGATCGCAAATTACTACACTAAGATGAGTTATGTTGCAGTATAGCAAATTAAAAGGGAACATGACTAAGGTTACAAGAGGCAGTCATGAAGCACATAATGGTATATTTACCATTTTCTTCTGTGGAGTGCAATGTCAGAGTTGATATATTTAAGTAACAGGGGGCACAGACCCCCACATGGAGGGTGCAGGGGGCTTGCCCCCTGCTTATAGTTGGAGAAGAGAAATATGTTTTGTTATGTAATTGTGCTACAATATTGTAAGTGTACTCTTTTTTTTGATATTATGAAATTCAGTATTTTGAGTTTTTACTATTTTGAACTTTAGAGATTCTGGACTCAGCATTTTGAAATTCAAGATTATGAGCTTTTGAGATTTAGAAGTGGACCCCATACACACACACACACACACACACATATATATATATTATATATATATATATATATATATATATATTATATATATAGATATTATATATATATAATATATATATATATATATATATATATATATATATGGGATCCGTACAGATCTCCGATGGCAATTTCTGCTGAAGCAGAAATCACCGAACATACATAGCCGAAAGTGCTGTTCACCGAAGCAGCACTTAGTTATGTATGCTGGTTGTGCCAGTTGCACTACGGTGCGGTTAAGGGAGAATTCTCTTTTCCCCACTGTAGTGCAACCTTGGAGTGAGAATATAAAAGTGTGGGGGGGGGTGCAGGGGGGCTTGTCCCCTTGCATAAAAGAAGATTTACTGTTTTTTTTTTTTTTCAAATGGTCTTTAACGAAAGTGTTTTTTCCGGTGAAAGCGCTTTCATTAAATTGCATTCGGTTATTGTGGATTCGAACTATTGAACTTTTGTTTAATAGTCCTAGATCCATATAGTATAGAAGAAGATTGTGGAATTGATTAAAAAATCAGATTTTGGCTTCTAAGAATTTGCATTGGATTTTAGTGAAATGTCAGGAAAGAATGGATTATGTAGGTAAAATTACGTGGTGAAAAACGAGGAGATAGTTAAGAAAGTGAAAAGGAAATATTTTAATAAAAAAGGATATTATAAATTAATACAGAGGTGGGATATAGGATGGAAACTAAATGAAAACATAGGAATGATTGGTATGAAAAAATAATGAAAAATGTTTAAGTGAATATTTGGAAAGATAAAGATGAATAGATTTAAAAAGTGATCATAGAGAAAGCAAAGAAAGATCCAATATTTTGTATGGAGGCTTATAATTAGAAAGATGCCTTTTAAGGTGATATAAAGCAAAACCAAGACATGGCTAGACTGTGTAAGGGTGAAGACACTAGGGAACATTATTTATATGGATTATGAAAAACTACAGTAAAAAGCAAAGCATGATATGAGGAATTTAAGTTAGATTACTTTAAAAATGGATATAAATAGAATCACATATGAATTTTAGGAAAATTATAATGGAAAAGCGATAGATAAAATGGATACATGGAGAATAAGATGCCAATTGTTATTACATGATCAAATCTGGTATAAAAATGTAGTAGTGAAAAATATTAAAAGATGGTTATGGTTAAGAAGATGGGGAGGATAAAAATGTTTTGCAAAACATTATTAAATAAAATGTAATGTTATTTTTTCATTATAGAATTCGATATTTGATTTGTGATATATAAATAGCATTTTTAATAAAGTCCCCCTATTCTTTTCAAAAAGTGCAGTGGGTCTCTTACATCCACCTGAGCTACCAACAACTGAAGCAAAATGGACATCAGTTTAATATTTCAAAAGCATTACACACTCCAAAAGACAACACCCCTTATGCTGCAATGTTGTAAGCAATTAACCTACCTGCTGTGGGAATAGAACCCAAAGCCTTATACACTAAAGGCAAGTGTGCAACTTGTGCCAATGACACTGCTGGTAATCACTTTTAGTTTTCTTGTAGACATTTTCCTTTTTAATAACTATGTTTGCATTTATACAGTATAATTGCATAAAGTGTCTATTCATTTTGGAGTTTAATTCTGGAAATTCATTGTGTTTATATTTTGCAGTTTTAGTATCACTGTTACAAATCAGTCTATATGGTTCCATGAGATTTGTTCTGTCACAAAAGTTATTACTCATGCAGTCTACTTTACAGACTTTTGCAAACACAACGTTTCCCTTCATCACAGTAGCCATTTATTTTGTTTTAGCTACTGCCACACTTCTGACTGAAGATGTTCTTTTCACACATGGAGCAGCACATATATCTACATGTGGCTGAGATCAAATTGTTTTAGTATTAAGTGCCCAAATCACAAAATACCAAGGAGCAGAATTCTGACAACTGTTTTCCATAGCAAATAAAAGCCAACACAGTTTCTGTGTACATCAGCAGTGATTACTTTGTTCTGAAAGATTTTACCCTTCTTTATGTTCATGTGGCTGTGGAGTTGGTATGTATAGGTTTAGGGGTTACAGGAAGCTTTCTTGCTAACATGAAAGGGTGTGTGAGGTGGGGCTTGCCTTCCCCATAAAAATGCTTATAGTTGGAAATTTCACCCATTTGATTATTTCAGACATTTGCATTTGGTATTTATGTTCCTAGCAACTGTGACATTTGAGGTTTCATAGGGAATCCAGACCAATCTGATCAATAATTTGTTTTATATATAGCCCTATTAACATTTCATGCATTTAAATAAAACAGATGCACTGAGCAAGGAGCTCTGTTGAAAATACCTTTACTTTCTGCTCATATGCAAAGTTTATAAGATGGCATATTAATGTAAACACAATGTACAGATATTTCAGATGCATAAAAACATGTCACATTAAAGTGCATACATAATGTACAGGTACCTAAGATGCATACAGACATGTCCCATAATTAAAGTGCACACACTGTAACCATTTGAAACGTCAGTGTTTGCATGAGTAAGTCATAAAGTATGGAGACTGAATGGCAGAAAATTGGACTTGATATATCAAGTGTGAGATGGACATTTCCCAAAATATTATATATATTTTCTTTTGGGTATGGTGATTTTGGAGTAGGTTTAAATAAGTTTGTGGTGTGTAGGGGGCTTGCCTCCTGCAAAAAAAAAAAAATTAAAGTAGAAGAACGATACTAGGTACTTTCTCTTCTCCTGCAGTTTTGTTCCTTTTGTGTCATTGTTGGCACTCAACATTATGAGCGCTGACATTTCAGTTAGGGCACACACAATGTGCAGACATTTTAGATGCAAATATAACATAGGAGACATGCATGGTCTACTCGATAATGGCAGTAGAAAGGACATGATGTAACACACAGCCATGCAATTCAGTTTGCTATCTTCTTTAAAAGAATATTTGTCTGTTACTGAGAAAAAAACTGTGCTACTTACCCATAAATTGTCTTGTGCATGTGCATCCAAATTTTATTTGTTCATATGAGACTGGAACTACAACACCAAAACAGATTTCACGTATAAAGCTATACAAACAAATCCAGACAATATATATGGGTCCCTGTCACATAACCAAAATTTCACTTACCCGAAATTCACTTGAGTGAGATGAAAACACCGAATGTTGAATTAACTGAATGTTCACATCACTGGATTTTTACAGAAGGAATGTAAGCAGTTGGCCACCATGGGGAAACTTGCCCTTTTCTCTACTGTAGTGCGATCTTGGAGTTGGTATATATAATTGGAGGGGGTGGGAGGGGTGCAGTCCCTCCCCACCTGGGTGGGTTTGACATGCTGCATTGTGTTTGAACTTGGAATGTTGGCCAATTGCCTACATTCCCTCTGTAAAAATAAGGTGATGTGAACATTCAGTTAATTCAACGTTCTATGTTTTCATTTCACTTAAGTGACTTTCAGGTAAGTAAAATTTGGATTAGCTGACATAGACCCATATATATATATATATATATATATATATATGTATATATATATATATATATATATATATATATATATATATATATATATATATATATATATATATATATATATATGTTCATAGGTTCATAGGATGGTACTAGGCTATCAGCCCTAGGGCCTATACAAGCCTAGCCATAATAATTCCCTGGCTATTTCTTTCCACAATATTTACTTCCCTGGACCCCTGTCTATCAGGGTGACTGACGTGATCCCTGGAGTGAATTTCCTATTTCCCATCAAATCATCAAGGTTCCTTTTGAAGAGGGCCAAAGAGGTGCTCTGTTTGACATGTATGGGCAGTCTATAATAGAGACTGGGGAGTCTCTGGGTCAGAATCCTATCCCTCCAGCATGTTTTGTTCATTGTGATGGCAAGATTTAGATCCCTGGAGTATGTGGCTCTGAGGGACTGGGATTTCTTTAAGTGTAGCATGCCCAACTGCTCTGGGTTTGACATGGCCTTGTATGTTAAGCAGAAATCGCCTCTGAGTAGATGATATGCGAAAAGAGTATAGCTGGAGTTTTTTTTAGACAGCCAGCATATGGCATCTGCTAGGTCTGTGATTCTTTTAGTGAGATATTCCTGCAGCCTTTCCAGTTGTTGCAGATGTCTTGAGAGGTACATACCAAACAGGGTGTTGTATTCTATAATGGGTCTAATGAGGGATGAGTACAGTGGGACAATGACCTCCTTTTTTCTGGATGAAAAGCCCTTAGTAATGAGGTGTGCCACATAGAAGGATTTCCTGACTGTTGTGGCAATGTGGTTATCAAAGGTGAGACCACTGTCCACCTGTGTCGCTAAGTCTCTTATTACACTTTTGGTGTTTAGTGTACTGCCACCTATGTGGTAATTCACAGGTACATGTTTTTTTCCCAAAGGGGATGACTATACACTTCTTGGCATTGAGCTTGAGCCCATGGCTCTGGCACCAAGCATCTGTTTTTGTAAGGCCCTTTTGTAGAATATCCACATCATTTGAGGATTCAGTAATGGCTCCCAGTTTGCAATCATCTGCAAACTTTGTTAGCCAGAGTCCCTTAGTGTTGGCCTGTACTTCAAGGAAGTAGATGCCAAACAAGACCAGTCCCAGGACTGAACCCTGAGGTACTCCACTTGTCACTTGTCTGGAGCTGGATTTGGAGTCGGCTACTTTTACAGTGTGGGTTTTGTCAGCAAGCCAGCTGGCAACCCATCGAGTGACGTAGGGATTAATGCCAAGCTTAGTACGTTTATCTATGATTCCAGAGTCGGGGATGGTGTTGAAGTCCTTGGCGAGGTCCAGATAGGTTGTGTGGACCACTTTACCCTTTTCCATGGCTCTGGAGAATGATTCAAAGAAGTCAATCAGGTTCAGGAGAGAAGACTGGCCCTTCATGAACCCAAACTGGCAACCTTTAAACACTGGACCCCACCCAATGTCTTTGTTTATAAGTTCCATGATAATACATTCCATGGCATTGCAGATCAGGCTCATCAGACTGATGGGAAGGTAGTTCCCAGGATCCAAGGTGGATTCCCTCTTGTGGAGTGGGATAACTGTAGCTGTGTGCCATTCAGTGGGCATGAAGCCTGAGGTGAGGCTATGATTAAACATGACACTTAGGTGAGGTGCCAGTTCATTTAATAGTTCATGTAGTACACAGCCCGGGATGTTGTCTGGTCCCATGGATGCTGTATTATTAGTTTTGGAGAGTGTGTTTTTTTACCTGTGTGGCCGTTATTACCAGAATTTGGCAATCTTTCTGTATTGAGATGGGCCCTTTAGGGGGTGAGAGGGGGGGTGAAGTTGGCACTGAATCGATCTGCCAGGATATTAGCAATATCCTTGGGATCAGTATATTTAATGCTATTCTCTTGTAGCTCAGAGCAGATCTGAGAAATTGCCATTTAGATTCATGACATAGCTACAGAATGCCTTGTGGTTGTCTTTGGAATCTTTGGCAATTTTATTTTCGTAACTAGCTTTGGAGGATTTTATGAGGGATCTCAGCTTATTACTGAGGCTGGTAAGAGAGTTTTTTGCATCCTGGGATTTTCCTCTTTACTGCAACAGTTTCTTCCTTTTGTTGTAAAGTTTGTTTATGGCAGGGAACCACCAGATTGGCTTCCTTTTTTTGGAGGAGAGCATCTTGGTTCTATTTGGGATGGCACGATTCAAGCATGAGTGGATGTGCTCGTACAGTGCCTTCGTGTAGGATTCAGCAGTTAAACTTTCAGTTCTCATCTGCATGGGTGTCATGAAGTTTGCCACTTCTGACTTGAGTAGCATGAAGTTGGCTTTGTAGAATTTTTTTACGGAGGTTTCCATACTGGTAGGTGGGGGAAGGACAATTTTTTACAGTTGCTATGTCTGAGATTAGAACTCCTACCCAGCTAGTACATCACACTACAGCATTACCCAGTTATAGCATGCACCACGGAGCATATATATCTGCGGGGTGGCACAGTGGTGCAATGGATACCACCATTGTAGCCTCACAGCAAGAGGTTCTCTAGTTCAATTCTCAGCTAGGGTGCCTTCTGCCTGGAGTCTGCATGCCCTCCTGTGTTCATGTGGGTTTCCTCTATGTGCTCTAGTTTCCCCCCACATTCCAAAGACATGCAGTAGGTAGATTAAACACTCTAAATTGGCCGTAGGTGTAAGTGTGCATATAAGTGCATTGTATGGAAGAATAGCCATGGTAGGGCTAGCCACCCAGCATTGTAAACCTTGACTCCAGATGAGTGTTACTGTTTAAGTGACACCCTGACCCCATGTGTAAAATTTGGAAAAAGGCTTATGAATGGATAGATGGATGAATGTGTATCTCTCTCTCGCTATATATATATCTATATATATCTGTAGATATATATATATATATATATATATATATATATATATATATATATATAAATGAGTATAAATCTGTATCTATCTACATATATATATATATATATATATATATATATGTGTGTGTGTGTGTGTATAATATATATATATATATATATATATATATATATATATATGTATATATATATATATATATATATATATATATATATATATATACATACAGACATACTGACATCTATATGACATGCACACATATCCATTATCCTCTGCACTGTACACATATACACACACACATACACTCAATTTTTGAATAACTACCTCTGTATTCAGAAAGTTTCAGTCACTTTGAGATTAAGTCTGTTGCTTATTACGTTTCACCGACAGCTTCTGTCCTTCTTGAACCTCCTTTCTCAAGGATGTTTTCACTAAGTACATTAACATATTAAAAGTAGTGCCCATTACCAGATTGCAACCCCTGCCCTTTTCTTCATATTTGATAGACTTGCCTACTTCGGGTCATTAGGTTAGTTTTACTCTCAGTCTTTCATTCCCATTTTATTTATGGAGAGATATGTTTGAATTCTCTGGCTTAAAACGTAACATGCAATATTTTCAGTGCATGTGTTCTATTTTACTAGCATCCAGGAAGATATTACTTACAAACAAACATACATTCCTCTGCACTGGTTCCCTGGAACTGTTAGGGATATAAGCAGACAATGGCTGCTCATTTCAGTTATAAATATGAAAGGTAAGTAATCATATGCATATCTTTTCCTTTAATAGGTATGCTCATACTAAAAGAGAGAGAAAATAATATTATTTAGACAAATAATTAGTACAGTGGTTTCCAATGGATTATTTCCTGTTTTTTGCTTGAAGCCAAAACATATAAAAGAACTTCCTTATAGGGTATTTCACAGAAATGCTAATGTTGCATAAAGTCTAAAGAAAGGTACAGGAACTCAGAGTTCAGTACATGGTTAAAGCATATTTATATCGCATTGGTATAATTTCTAGACAGCTCTGCTATTCCATGAAGAATCTATAGATAGGTGAAAATTGTACTAAATACAGATTCTGTATTTAAAATATATTCAGTCACCGTCATTGCCTATCTATAAGAATTAAGTTATGCTACTCTATCAGTGAAAAAATACAGTGCTTTATTTCACTGATACAGTTTACTATAGAAACAACTGTATGCTGTATTTATTACTGCAGAATACTAACATTATTTCTGAAGTTAAATGCAGTGCTGTACATGCCTTGAGATATTTTACTCCAGTTGGAAAACATGTTATGCATTTTTTCATAAAAACAAAACTGGCAAGTAAAGCTTATCAAACAAAAATAAGTTAAAATCGGCCATTGTATTTTTTTTTCTCCAGAGAAAATATGTGTTGTGGAATATATATATATATATATATATATATATATATATATATATATATATATATATAAAGGTTTTGCTATGAAAATAAGCCAAAAATAATAAAAAAAGAATGGCCCAAACACAGAATGGGAAAATGAGGGGAAAAAAACTTAGTTATCTTTTGAAGGAGGCAAGCTCCCCTCCAACACCTGCTGAACTTATATATACCAACTGCAAACTCCATGGTCACACCAACTCAAAGAAGGGAGAAGTCTCACAAAACCAGTTAATCCTTGTTGGCACAGACTTACAAACTGCAATGATTTCCTGGGGGAAAGAGTTTAGTGTTGTGTGATTCTTCTTTTATTTCATTGTGCTACTGATGTTTGAGTAATTTCACTTCATGCAGGTATATATGAGTTGAATACAATTATACACAGTGAGTAACACAACATATGTGTAAACAAAGTAAACAAAAGTAATGTATCTTCAAAACTAAATGCAAGTAAATAATCAAAATGAGTACAACTTAAGGATACCAAAAATCATTTGGCAGTGGTATAACATGTTCTGGGGTAACAAATGGAAATAAACAACATGATATCAAACAAATGAGTAGTGCTTAAATCATGTCTTAAGTGAGCAGTAATGAACTAGGAGTTAAAACATTTTGCATAAACACATAGCAATGTATTCTTACTGCAAGGTCAACACTGGTACATGGCTGGAGCAATGTATGATAAATACTAGAGATCTCAAAGATAAGAGATGTCCATTTCAGAAAGGTTCATGATGGAAGTCATTTCTCATAATGGCTGGGGACCCTAATTCCGATCACTGGATTCATTTTGAGCATGAATGATTATGAGGAAACCACCTCTAACAGGAAAGAAGATATCCCTAGGCAGACCAGTAGCCAAAAAAAAAAAAAGATGGAAGAAACTCAGCCCTGTTTCTTCAAAATGTACTCCTCACATGTTTGCATGAAGAAAAAATAGCTAAAAAAAGCCTCTAATACTTGACTTCATTGACCTACCCCTCTATATCCGTTCACATTGCCGGTCTCCTGGTTGTGCTGCTTTTACAAAGACTTTTGTTGTTCTAGCAAAAATCACATAAATTACCTATTTTTTGCACATACATTTAAGAGATATTTCATTACTAATTCAGATGTATGGACTTTTTCTTCAAAATCTACCTAAAATAAAATCACTGATTAAATCATACAGTACCTTAGGTGATAGCAAATAAAAAAGTAGCCTATAAAAATAACTACAGATATTTATACTACCACTTGCACATACTGGTTGTAGGTTATTTAACTGGATAAAGATTAAGACCCTCATATAACATGTTCTGGGGTAACAGATGGAAATAAACCACATGATACCACATTCAGATCCCTGTGACTAAATTAACCATCAAGCAGCCCTCTCAGTGCTTTCTGCCTTAGTTTGTATCACTTGGAGGCCCACCTGTTTATTTGCATCTCTATACATTCCCCTTCATTGCTAATGTATCTCCCTACTCTAATCTGTGCACAAACTGGTTACTAATCAGCAAGTCAGTGTGAAGACACACTCTCAACCTTAATAAACGTTGCTGTCTCTTCTCTCCTTCACTTTACAGGTAGCTTGAATTATTACTTACCCCCTCTGAGGCCTTCACTGATTTCCACTGATTGCCTCTCTGGTTTCTTTGCATTCCACCTGGTTTACACCCCTTGTGCTATCTCCTTCCCCCAATACTAAGTCTATATTAGAATCCTGCTGAGCATGGAGCCATCTTTAAATTTCTAGCCTACCACCAGGACACAAGTGTTCTTCAGCAATTGCATTCTGCTTGCTGGTAAGTCATTCGATCTCTGGAATTTGTTTAAAGTGTTCAGATTTGTAAAGTAATACTTAACGTTTTACTGTTGTCTTGGTGGGCTCTTCCCTGCTCCGTTAGCCCTCGCTAATGCTCGGGTTCTCTCCACTCCCCTGCCCTGCCCCCTATTCCATCCCGCCCTCACTACCTCTACATTTATAGTAATCACAGCCACACTCACAGCTCACCCTCACATCACCTCCACCAATCACAACCCCTCAAGTCATATCACATTATACCACACCAACTTGCTCCACACAAAATACTCCCAATCACTCTCATTCACACTAGGCATTTTTTACATCACCCACACTACTTACCCATCCACATATAGTGCAACCCTATAATTCCTATTCAGATCCCCCCACCTAGAACCAACTTAAACTTTATAACCATGACTATCACACAACTTAGTCTAGTCTGTCTTCTCATAATTCTTTATAACACCACAAGTTATCACTCTAGCAATATCCCTAAACTTAGTAGCACAACACTACATTATGCACTCTCATATACAGACACCGCACATTATAATAATATCTGCCCACAATTGTTCAAGAACTACATAACAGACCAATTCAGAACAAAACACATATGCTCTCATTCCTACTCCAAAAACACAATACTTTCTCACACTCCTCACCAAACTCCAACATCTGTATCACCATTTTAACACCAGGCTCACCATAAGTGGGGATATCCGCCCCAACCCAGGCCCAAATCCATCCTGTCCAACACAAACTGCTCCAAAACAAATGTCAGAACATAACACCCCCACCATCTTCTTCTCTGGGCAAATCAACAACAGCAGCAAAACCAACCATCTTTTAATGCTAAATATTAACATTAGAAGTATCAAAAATAAAATACCTGAACTCCAGGCCACAATAGCATACTACTCTCCAGACATAATTGCTTTAACAGAAACCTGGATAAATAAAAACATAGCTAACTCAGAAGTTCTCCCTACCAGCTACAATATCATTAGACAAGACAGACCACTTCGTAAAGGGGGTGGAACTGCCTTACTGTACATGTCCAACTTAACTGTACATCAGTTACCAAACTCCTACCCCCTCCCCCAGTAATTGGGACATACTTATCTCACAACTTCAACTTCACCCTAAAAAGGTCATCACCACAATTGTGATCTATAGTCCACCTGGTAATACACCTGCTAACCTTGAAGACTTCTTATCCTGGTGTTCTTCTACATACTCATACCCTTATTCTGGGGGACTTCATCCTAGAATGGTTCACCTGTATATCAGAACCACCAAGTAATCTAATAAATCTCCATGGCTACCAGCAGCTAGTCCAAATTCCAACTAGATTTGATAAAAAAATCTAAAAGGGAATCCATCCTTGACTGGGTCCTAACTAACCACCCCACATTGTACCCCCATGCAGGCAGTCTCCCAGACACCTTAAGTGACCACAACATAGTATACTTTATACGTAGTAGAACAAGCATATGCAAAACCACTAACTATATATCCACTAGAAACACAAAAAAACTTCTTTCCTGAGGTCCTCAACACTTTACTCTGTAACTGTGACTGGACCCCCCTAAAAACCCTCCCTCTTGACCAGGCTGTAGCATATTTCAACAAAACATTTCTGCAACATCTAGACATTGTCACTCCATTGTGCAAAATCAAGGTTAGAACCCCTACAAACCCCTGGCTCAGTAAAGAAACCAAACAAATCCTCAAGTCCAGAGACACTGCCTGGCTTTATTATCAAAAAAACAAAGAAACACAAAGCCTAACTAAGTACCAAGAACTGCGCAACTGTGCAAAAAAATGCATTAGGCTGGACAAAAAAATTCTACTACACAACATCACAAACTAAATACCAACACAACCCCCCCCAACATTTTGGAAAAATGTAAACAAACTACTAAAATCCACCCAAAAGGCTACCCCCAAAGCAACCACCCCTGACATTAAAGTTCCCATCAAAACACAATTCAACTCCCACTTTGTGAACTCAATTCTATCCTTAGTATCACAGAGCAGTTCCTTCCTCACTATCCCACAACGCAAATAACTCTAATACAAGCTTTAACCTCAAAACAGTTTCCACCACTTCAATCAAAAGCATACTCTCCAAACTAAAAACCTCATCAACAGCAGCCAACCTACTCCCCAGCTATTTCTTGAAACTCACAGCAGATGATATTGCTATCTCAATCTCCACTCTCATAAACAGATCAATTGTTAAAAACTATGTGCCCAAACTCTGGAAAATATCCTATGTTATACCCATACGTAAAGGCAGGACCTCCACTGAAATTA
This sequence comes from Protopterus annectens, assembly GCF_019279795.1. Taxonomy (NCBI): domain Eukaryota; kingdom Metazoa; phylum Chordata; order Ceratodontiformes; family Protopteridae; genus Protopterus; species Protopterus annectens. The sequence goes on from NC_056742.1 coordinate 327,338,904, forward strand.
ATAACTACAGACCCATTGCTTTACTCTCCCCCCTGGCCAAAATCCTAGAAAAATGCATCCATACCCAGATGCTAAAATATCTCCTAGACAGCAACATCCTGTCACCTACTCAACATGGTTTCAGACCTGCCCATAGTACCACTACAGCCCTCCTCTGCTTCACAGACACACTAAACCTTCTCAAAAATGAAGGCTTGCAGGTGTCAACTCTTTTTTGGATATGTCCAAAGCATTTGACACAGTCTCCCACCAAATCCTGCTAAACATACTAAACCAATATCACCTATCAAATTCCACTCTTACCTGGTTCCAGAGCTACTTACTGACAGGTACCAAGCTGTGAAATGGGAAAACTCTCTCTCTCTCCTCAGCTGCCCATAAATATAGGAGTCCCACAGGGTTCTGTCTTAGGACTACTACTATTCACAGTCTTCACAAATGCCTCCATACCTCCACACAGCATGCATCTATCATTCAGTATGCAGATGACACTACCTTAATCTGTCCTGCACAAAACATTTCCATCCTCCTGCAAACAACTCAGCTAGCATTCTCTGATGTTGAAAACTACCTTACCAAAGCTCAACTTATCCTCAATCCAAAGAAAAGTCAGCTTATGATTATAACCAGTTCTAACAAAAACACTGATGACAATCAATTCACTATCTACTCCACAAATGCTACTCTAATCACTTCAGTGGCACAGGCTAAGCTACTGGGAATAACCATAGGCTCCCACCTAAAATTTGATAGTCATCTCAACTTAATTATTAAAAAAGTACATGCCAAACTGGGATCACTCTACCGTATCAGACCATTTCTTACCAACAACACAAGATCAGCCATTGCTCGCTCCCAACTTCTATCCACCCTACTCTATGCATCTCCCATTCTGACTAATCTCAACAAAACTGAACTAAGCAAAATGGAAGCCTGCTATAACAGAATTGCCAGCTTTGCTGCAAATTGCTCATATAGAACTCATCACTGTATTGCTTTGAGACCGCTCCACTGGCTTGAATTGCCCAACCTCCTAACCTACAATTAGCTCTGCCTCTGTCATTTGATCTATTACCTCCCCAATAAGTGTCCTGCCCTCAAAAACCTAGTACATCACTCAGCCAAAAGGCCTCTTAGATCATCAAGCAAACTACTACTAGAAGTCACCAACAGCTGCAAAAGCTTTGAAGATGCACTACATAGTAGTTCAGTGGCTAAAAAATGGAACTCTGTCCCCACTAGCATTCAAAACACATCCAAAGCCTCCTTTAAAGACCTCATCAGGCAACATCTCAAGCAAAGTTGGCAATGCCATGATTGCTCCCCAGGCTAGTGAAAGCGGATAACATATACATACTAAATCTAGAGCACTTGATAACAGTTTTCAGTCTTACTCACAAACACTGGCTAATTTACAATGTATGTACTGTACCTGTGTACTATTTATGTATTCTACCTATGTTCCAAATTTCAGCTGTACATCACAAATCTATTAATTACCTTTATTTTTAAATTAATATTTTTTTGTTTGTTCTCTCCACTGTAACTGTTGATGGGCTGCATACCACTGTAAAAACATGTATTTTGTAATTTGTGTATATACTGATCATGTCTAAATAACTAAATGCATCTGTAATTTTTCTGTGTGGAGCTTTTCTCCCCTGGCCTCTGCTGAAAAAGGTTCTTTTCGGCTCAGTCAGACACCCCCGGTTAACAAATGTAAAATAAATAAATATAGAAAAAGTTAGTGGAATATTACCAGTTATAAGAAGTGATCTATTAGAAAATTATAAAATGTATACTGCACTTCTTTGAAGTCTGACTGGATAAGGAAATAAGTTAGAGATGGAAACCTGGATTCTGAACTCCCTAATTAACTGTTCCATACAAAAAGTAAAAATTGCTGCTAATACTGCTTGCTGTTTCTAAGAGGGTGCTATCATTGGTCCATTTGTCTATGGGATTTTTTTTTTCTTTTCTCTCTGGATATAAATGCCTTGTCACTCAATTGGAGAAGGGGGGGGGGCTTGGTCTCCTACAAATGCTTACTTAAAACATTTATTGGTGATTTAAGTTGTCTGTCAGTTTAAGTTGGTAGGGTGGCTCTGTATTAGTTTGCACATCAGAGGTGAACAGGTGAAACCCAGAAGATACTGTTTTAGAATATATTGCCAAATAGTTTTATTTCAAGGATTAGAGTCTCTCCATACCACAATGTGAGTATGATTAAGCTTTACCCACTACGTAGTTAATGCAATTAACTCTGAGATGGCACAATCTGGGGGTGGGATAATTGACTCATTGCAGTGATTTCAAATTACTGGAAGTAAACTCAGCACACAAACATGCATAATTGCACATACCACTTACACACACACACACACACACACACACACACACACACACACACACGCACACGCACACGCACACACATACACACACCATACCCCTTAAATTTTTAGAGCAAGAAATCTAGACAAAGCAATAAATAAAAGTGGGAAAAAGGCCCCAAAATTGGAAAGTTGATAGAATAACAGGTTTTGCATTAGCACTAATTTTCTGAGGGGTATGAAGTCTGAAACTCAGTTGTCTGTCATTATTTTCTAACTTTAGTATTTAATGTTTTGCCACTAATTTACCAGAAAACCTCAATTTTATGAAAAATGGACTAAAAATATGAGGAAAAAATCTGGACATTCTGTAAAAATCTGTACAGCTGAGAGGTATGTTTCACACGCACATAGAAAACTTTGCTTATACTAGTGGGCACAGCAGAAAGCATAATTTTCTACCACTAATCAAAGACCATTTTCAGTTGACAATGCTACTTTTAATAAATTTGTTTGTTCATATAAAAGAATACGAATCTTCTATCAGAAATGAAGCAACTTCTATTCTGCTTGCAACAAAGACAAGTTAAATATTATGACAAAAAGTGGCAGTTTGGCAAAGCTTCATTTCCAGAAGAAAACATGCAAAGTCTGAAAGGCTGCCATGTCTTTTATGACAGATAATGCCTTGAGCAGTGACTTACTTCTCCAAATGCTTATGTCCTGCTACAGTGAAGCAGTATAAACTCTTAATTAACAGTGCTATTCACTGATCTCTCAACTCTTATTCTTCAAAGAAAGGGTTCAAGTCCCGCATAAAAAAATGTCTACATCAATGGTACATTAAAATAGGGTGAAAGTTATTTTTGTATATCCTCCATTATTAATATTGTTTTAGGGCAGTTCTACTTTTATAGACATAAACATTTTGTCTCTGAAAGCATTATTTTTTCATTTTCTTCATGTTTAGTACATGACATTGATGGACTCATTTCTATAAATTCTCTCAGTGATGCACATCTTCTAGCAGTGACAGGAGCTACTGATCATTTCTCTTCTAAGTACTGAAAACATTGGATGTCAGTCTTTACTTCACATGAGATTATGAGATCTCACAATCAAAAGAATCCTGAACAACATCCATACATCAGTTCTGTCACAAAAGACATCCACTATCCAGCTTACTCAAGATAGCTTTAGCTATGTTAAGATTATTTCTTCACACCTAACTCTCCATCTCAGCTTACAGCAGTCATCCTTTCCAGTAATGACTCATGATGATTTTCCTAGCTGACATTACAAATAGCATGGTTTGGTCCTGTTCTTTAGATGACCAGATTCTGGACTTCAACCCTATTATCAAATCTGTCTAGTCAAGAATAAATCCTGCCATAACTCCCACCACATAGTCAGGTGTTATTTCTATGTTAATATTGTCCCTTTTATAGCTTTATGTTTTTCCACGTTACCATGAATTACCCCACTTTTTTAAAACACATTATCCTCTATGTGATGCTAGTCCATATATCTATATATTTATATCTATATCTATGTCTATCATAGCGCTCATCCTCTTAGCACAAAAAATCTGGACAAAGTTACAAATAATGGGGGGGGGGCAGAGCCCCCAAAATAGGGACACATTTTAAATATTGCTCTAACAAACTTAGAAAGTTGCTAGAATAAAAGTTCTGGTGTTACCATACATATTCTGAAGGATATGAAGATGACTGTCATTATTTAGGGAATTCATTTCTCACTGATTTGGCACAAAAAGCCAAAAAAACACAAATGTTATGAGGAACAGATCAAAAATGTAAGATAAAAATCTGGGCATTCTGTGACAATCTGGACAACTGAGAGGTATGCTATCTATATCTATATCAATATCTAGAACTATCAGCCTATTAGACTATCTATATATTTCTGCACATCCCATATCTGAGTTATTCTTCCTCTCTTTTCAGACTGATGCACCCACATTCATGTCAAAATTTTTCTTCAAAAGATTCTGCCTTCCTAATCTTGAAGTTATATAGGTTTTTTTGTGGGTGGCGAACAGAAATGTCAGTAAAATATGACTGCATAGCAGTTGACAGACAGTAACAGCAGTGGAGCTTTCAGTAGGGAAAACAGATTTACTAGTAAAGCCCTGCTGGAGGCATGACATGGACTGATCTTTTAATATCCCTGTACATGTTAATGCTGAGGGATTGGAAGGAAATTATCTCTTCATGCATGAGACTAAGGTTTGCAACAAAGTAAATGATCCTAAAAATGTGGACAGAAAAATTGAACCTGCAGGAATGAACCAATGAATGCAAACTTACATGTAATGCTAACACGGCATGAATCTTAAAATGGCAAATCAGGCGATAGGCTCTACATTGCAGGTAGTGGAAACATTTTACCAGGAAAAGACATGGATGGAGACCTGAGGTAATTATCATACATGACTTGGACATGGAATTACCACTGCAAGAAGACTGTAAGAAATGCTGGGACATGCATGGTGTATGTTGTCAGCAAATGTACCAGTGTAAAGTGGAAGGCTGGGGCAATCATGGTGTATGCTGTCAGCATATTTACCAATGTAAAGTGGAAGGTTAAAGTTACTCTGTACTAGATAAAAATGCACCATTATAAAGCAAATCTATTATTGACACATAATTGGAACAAATAATGTTTCTATAAACAACTGTTGTGGTATATTGACAGACTAGAAGGGCATTAGTGTCCATGCTCAAAATATTTGTATGTAAATAATGACTTATGAGGAGTAGAGTGTCAGTGCTACGAATGGATATAAAGTACATATGATGCACTTTTAAATTAGAACTCTCAATATAAAACATTAATATTTTCTATATATTCATTAATCCTCCAGCCTTTGACTTTATCAGCATGTGGACAAACACTAGGACACACAAATTTCAAGATACCTATCATTCTAGAATGTGTACAAACACTTACGTACAACAAAAGTTTTAAGCAACATTAACCTATGACTTTTGATAACATCCAAGATTCTCAATAAAGTGATATTTTATTTCATAACCACTTACATTAATTTTACTTCAACTGCTTCTTTACAAACTTGTCTACATATATCATAACATATTAGCTGCTGTTACTATGCAACTGAGCATTATTGGCTTTAATTTATGGTTGACTGGGTCTCTTGTTTTTCTTGCTTGTTATATACAGTGCTTAGCTGTACTGATTACATGTCAGCTATAGATGTAGTTGAATAGTGGTTGGTGTGCACAACTCAAATTGCTCCCTATTGTCAGTACTACACATTTGACTTTTATTCAACAGGTGCCAGGTGCAAGTGTGCGCTGGCCCTAAGCAAACTTCTCTGAGTTTACATACAGGCTGTGGAAAATAGCATGGTTATACTCCAAACAGTCTAGTGTAGCAGCTCTTAAACTCTAATAGACAGGAATTTCTAACACTCCATATTAGTACCCTTCTAAACAGAATTATTGTAAAAAGCACAACTGTATTCCTCCCCAAACTGCCCAAAACTGTTTAAACAATTCTGTAATTCTTCTGGTACAACCCAGACTGTATTAACACCTCTGTAATCCTTTATACTTCCTAACAGAGTCCTTTTTACACTTTAACACTGGGCATCATGAAATGGTAACAGACTTGCTCCTCTTCCATTGTTAGCCTTCTACCACTTGAGATCTTATAGCAGTGTGAAAACTAATGAGTTTCTTATTAACCTTGTAGATGCCACAATAATACTTAACCAGTCTGGAAGCATTCCCACATCTTCTATTGCTTCTAGTGAGAATAGCATCAACGCACCCTCATCCATGCAAATGCAACATCATTATACTAACAATACAAAACTAACTTACATTGATGCTATCAAAAAATCTGTATCCAAGCCTCCTAAAACTCTTAAGACCAGGAATCAGCATAAATCCTTTAATACATCTACTTTGCACCCCTCCACATAACACCAACATCAAAATGGTATCAGCAACAAACAACTCTCATGTTTGGTGAGCAAATTTCAGCTACTGGAAATGCAATAGTTATTGGTGATTCTATTGTTAGGCACCCAGACTCCATACTCACTAGGCTGGATAAGGGCAAGGCTACAGTCAGCAGAGTCTCAGGAGCTAAGACAGTGGACATAGCTAGGGCTCTAAACACCCTCTACTGCAGTAAGTACGATTATGGCATAATAGTGGACCATTAGAGAGTAAATGACACCTGGCAAGCAAACCCCTTATGACTATGCAGACATACAGCTTCAGATAGGGGTAAGGCATTAATTCTGATCTGAATCTTCATTTTCCCCTAGAATGAAGCCTAGATTCACGGAAAATAAAAATAGTTTCAACAACTGGCTTAAGTTGTTGGTGTCATTCAAGCAGAATCCAGTATGTATCACCATAGGATGAAATGTCCACCAATCTATGCTTTAAAAAGACAGTCTAAATCTCTTGTTCAAGGTCTTCTGCATACTGGCTAAAGCCTTCACTACTCTCATTGTGCCTTTTTGGGCAGAGTTCATTTTATGAGCATTTCAACCTGACAAATATCAAAAATCCCAAACTAGACAATATAATGGTGGCTCTAATCAGCACTACGAGACTTAGTAATAAACTGACACACTGGGAGGCACATCAGCATGCAGAATGTGTTTATGCATTTGTTGCATACATCTCAACTGTCCCGATTTTTACAGAATGTCCAGACTTTTGCCTCATAGTTTTTATCTGTTCCTCATAAAATTTGTGTTTTTCTTCTGGCAAATCACTGGGATGATCTGAGGACTGATGTCACTAAATAATGCCATACATTTGAGTTTTAGACTTCATAACCTTTAGAAAATGCAAGCTAATACAAATACTGTTATTCTATTTTTGGGCCTTTGTCCCCTCATTATGTCAGGCTTTGTCCAAATTTCTTGTGTTAAGAGGTTGAGAGGTATAATTTGTTGTTACTGAGACATGGTGAAAATAATTAAAGATCATCTTTTAACTGCCTGGGTTTTGGACCTATCATGACTTCAGATACAATACTAAGTTTGACACACTTTCTGTGTTCATCAGAAATAATGTCCATTCAAGACAGTTAGCCAGATACCCCCAGTGAGCTTATTGAATTTCAGCTCACTTTATGGAAATAACCAAATGTCCAACTATCCTGTTATTGATCACCCTCCATAGTTCAAGATGACCATAATACATTTGTGGAATTTCTCATTGGTATTACTATAATCAAGGTCTCTTTAATATTTGGTGACCTCAAATCTCCTTCCATTAACTGAAGCACCTATGCATCCAATTTAGGGTAGGCACAGCAATTGTTGGACTGGGAAAACAAAAACTCCCTGGATCATATTGTCCTCAAACCCACCAGGGGCAGAAGCATTCCTGACTAGGTACTCAGACTTGACCCTAGTCTCCTCTCATCTCATGGTTGGGTCCTTCATTAGTAAAGTCTGACCATAATCTGGTTATCTTTACCCTTAGAACTTAAACTCCCTCAGTAACCAATACCACCCTCATCAGAGACATCAAAAAGGCAAATTTCATACAACTGTATGAAGAACTTTGTAAATTTACCCATGTCATCACCACTATTGACCCTAGTTATGCAGCCAGCTATGCTAATAATTTTTATGCCAACTGATATGGCAGTCATTTCCAGAAAAACAAGCATGTTGATGGTAAGTTCAAAAATTAACCATCCTAGTGATCTGCTGATATAAACAAACTACATAACAGATGGAAGAAACTTCATAAACTGCCTTGTATGGCCGGAACCCTACAGCTTCAGAATTCTATTAACAACCTCACTAAGAAACTGAAGGCAACTATAAGACCAGTAAAGCTTCACACAAATTAACACCTACAACTGAAGCAAAGGATAATGCCAAGTCTTTCCTCAATTACATCAGAAATTGAAGAAATAATTCTCAGTACTGATCTCAACTTTTCCACAATGGAGCTCCCCATTCAAATCAAGACAACAATTGTAAAATGTACTGGTTAGGGAGTCTGCAGCAAATAGCTCCTGTGAAACTACTAACCACTCTCAAACCATCCCCAAGTCACATTCACTCCTTCATTATCACTAAAGAAAGACTTACTCCATGGTCCCAGATAACACACCAGGTTGTCTAATAAATAGTGCTAAGTATGGATTTGCTGATTACCTTCTCAAACCATTTATCTTAGGCCTTGCTTACAAGTTATGTTATTGAATCTTGGTTAACTGTTGTAGTACTGTTCCTCCATAATTGCAAATCCCATGAACTATATTCCCATCAGCCTTAGGAGTCATGCTGCAAAACTATGGAGTGTATCATCACTGACATCATATATCATGACATAAAAAAAATCTGACTAAGCCCAACCCACTACAATTTAGGTTAATAAAGGGCAGCCCTGTTTGCTGAATCATGTCAGCTTCTTTGAAAAGGTCACTCAGGGAATTAACAGTAGTAACACCATTCAGACTGCTACCTCATTCTGGCCAAGGTGTTTGATACCATACCACACAATAGAACTATTTATAAGTTGATTGTCTTTAACAATAATTCTTATGTGATAAGATGGCTAGCCAAGTGACTTAAGGACAGAATGCATATTGTGTGAGGGTGATACCTCCTCAGACAGAGAAAGTGACTAGTGATGTCCCACAGGAATCTGTACTAGGCCTCTCCTGTTTAGCATATGAGTTTTAGACTCCAAAATGAAAACAGTGATCTTTGGGTAATGCAGTGGCTTAAGGACAGAATGTATATGGTGTGAGGGGTGATACCTCCTCAGACAGAGAGAAGGTGATGTCCCACAGGAATCTGTACTAGGCCTCTCCTGTTTAGCATATGATTTTTAGACTCCAAAATGAAATCAGTGATCTTTGGTTAACGCAGTTTGCTGATGGCTGCAAGTTAGGTTTGGCTGTCTAATCTCCTTTGGATACAAACACCATCTATAAACAACTAACTAAAGTCAATTATTGGTGCATAGAAAGAAATTCTATACTAAATATCAAGAAATGTAGCATCATCTGCTTTGAGAAGCAGGAATACTCTGCATCATACTGCATTGAAAACATCTAATTGCCATACAAATTATTGATCAGAGATCTGGACACTTGGTTTATAGATTCTGTCATCTTTGACCATCACATGGTGACTACATTTAGGCAATATTTCTTTATTTTACAACAAATTTCCAAAGGCATCTCTTCTAAAATCAAGAAAGTCATTGCTCACCTATATTCTGTACTAATCAGACTTATTATTATAGAAATAATGCCTTCTCCAGTATATATCTGACCAGACATATTACAAGAAAAAAAAACAAGGATTCCTAACAAAAAAAAGGGATTTCTAGCCACAAAAACCTTAGCTAGCAGGACAGGTTAAAGTCCTTGGCCTTATTGTGTTCAGTGGTCTCAGCTAGGTTAGCTACTACTTTCATCGCTGACGAGTAGTTCATTGCAATGGTGATGCCCCCCATAAGACTGGCCTTACAACTAACCCAAATAATTATAGACCAATAAGCCTTACAAGCCTCACCTGTGAAGCCTTGGAATGTGTTATAACTGAAGTCATAAACCACAATTCCAAGAATATTATCAGAAACAAACAGTTAGGCTCTGTGAAGGTTAGATCCTATATACTAAATATAACAAGCTTATTTTAAAGGGTCACAGAAGATGTAGGTGGTGTCACAGAAGACACATCTTGATGTGGCCAAGGCATTCATACCCATTCCCCATGCTGGCATCATACAGAGCTTAAATAAAAATCAATCCATATGTAGTAAGATGGATAGTAAACTGGATAAAATAGTTACAGGCACCTCTTCAGAAAACATGAATGTGACCAGTGTTGTTCCTAAGGGACTCACTGCTAGGACCACTCCTTTTTGGTCTTTACATCTCAAATCTCCAAGCAGAAAGCAAGAACTCTCGCTGACAAAGTTTGCAGATGATTGTAACTTAGAGATTGTTGTTGTCACCCTCTGACACCCAAGCCCTCCAGAATGAGCTGTCCCTCATAAACCATGTGTTGAAAAGGACTTAATCTAACGCAAAACTGTATAGTATCATCATTTTTGGTAGACAGTCCCTCCTCTCATCATACTTTATAGACAACACATCACTATATATGGAAATGTAGTCAAGGATATAGGAACTTGAGTTGATAACTATCTTTCTTTTGACCATCATGAGTCAACTGCTGGCTGGAAATTCTTTTGTTTAGCAAAACTAATTGCCAAAGGAATATCATCAAGGTCTAAAGATGTAATCACTCCGTTATACTCAGCATTGATCAGACCAATTATACAGTACAATACCACCTTCAGGGTGTGTCTTCCTGAACATATTGAGTGATTAGAAAGACCCCAAAGGTTCTTAACCAAGAATATTACAAGAATAAAGTTTCTGACCTATCAAGAGATGCTGGAAGCTCGATTACTTTACTCACTGTGTTATATATTTGTGAGTGGAGGTCTCAGTCTTGTTTACGATGTTATTGGAGATCCTATATCCTGGAGTTCCTGTATCTCCATAAGTGCAATGTCTCCCACCAGTACTAGAACCAGGGACCACTATATCTCTTCCTCAGGTATAAACGTCCCCTGCATGCTAAGCAGCGTGACTCATTATCGCCATTTAAACATAGTCTGGATGACATGACAGGTTTTCAGGGATTTACTCTAGTTATTTTATTTATTTGTTTACATTTGGTTATTGAGAAGTTTGAATGGGACATGCAAGACCCCTTTTTTTATGGAGGCCCTGGGAGAAAAACTAAAAAAAATATATTTAATGAGAGAAAAACATACCGAGAAATTGTGGCAGACCTTTGTGAGTACAAACAATATTTGAAATAATAATGATTAAAGATTCAGTGTAGACTACACATCGAGGTGAATATGACAAGTAGCAGTTGTCAAAGAAAGAAAGGAAATGAATAAAGGGAGACAGCAGTAGATGCAGTCGTTAGAATATGCCAGCTGTAGAAGAGTGGGAACAGGAGCACAAGAAGATAAAGGGATTAAGGGCTAAATGTTGACGGAGATCCAAACTAAAATGTGTAAAAATCTGGAGGACTGAGTGTGAGGGCGTGTGTGTGTGTGTGGGGGGGGGTTATTAATCTGCATGATTAGGGTTGCAGAAATGAAAATATTAAGGATTCAAATTAACAGTTACAAAAAGAGCAAACTTCTACGGTTAGTAATGAAAGGTTTGAGAGAAACAAATGGTAGAGGAAACTACTGATTAACCAGAACAGGGAGAGCAGAGGCAGACTTTACTGTTAAGGACATGTGTGGACTTAATGAAAGTGTTTTGAATTTGAGGTTGTCCGAGGGCAGATGGAAATTGGTTCCAGAGTTTGGCCACATGGTATAAAAACAAGGCTTCATCACGTGTCTGCTTTTTACATACTATCAAATGTCCAAATGAATGTCCTGGTAGAAGAGGTATTTGTCTTTAGAGTAAAGTTCCCTTGTGGGACAGTGCCACATCATCAGTGAGATTAGAGAAAGACATTTGGATGATCGGTACAAAACAGAGTGGGCTACCTTGAGTTGGGTATATTTAACAAGTTCCATTGGTCTGGCAGACAGGGAGTTTAGTCGACATCTGTTTAATTGACTGCATTAAGAACGACAATCCCCCGGTAGGGGAATATTCCCTTTCCCCAACAATTGTGTGATCTCAGAGTTAGTATATAAGCAGTGGGTGTGGGAGTTGTTCATGTTTTTCCTTTTTTGAAGTAATAATTGTATATACTAAGAAGCAACCTCAGCACATGCATCCTAGAAAGCTGATGTTCTGTTTTTAATGTAGAGTGGTTTACCTTCAGGATATCGATATTCATGTAAGTTGACCATTTGAAGGTAAATCATATTTAATGTGGCTGGGAAATTCCAGCCATTTGTTTTATGTAGAATAATGTAGAAGTGAGAAAGGGATCGTGGAGACCAATCTTGCTATTTTGCTGTAGCATTACTCTACTCTTTCTTGCTGAATAGTACGAGCAAGACATAATGCTTGGCAGGGTGCATGTTAATGTAATTTATGCCTGCCCAGGGGTGTTGTGAGGCCCAGTGCCACAGGTGGAGGGCCTCTACACCCCATGGAAGGGCATTAACTACACATTAGCACACACCCTGGAGGCCATTGTTGTGCTTAGAGCATGGTTTTGGAGGAAACATTTTTCATCCAAAATATAGCAATTTAAAAAATGTCCTGGTATTTACTTTATTTTTTTGGTTCCTTTCTCCTAAAATGTTTGGTTTGTTGACATTTATTACAGATTGCTCTCTCTAAATGATGACATAGATTAAAGTTTAACACTTTCATTTCATTTGGAAAATTCATTCTAACATAAATCCTGTTATTTAAGCAACTTTTATAAGAACAGTAATTAAAATATGTTCCTATGTTTGAGCCTTTGTTCTCCCTTTATTTTATTTATCCATATTTCTCTAGCTAAAAGGTTAAGAGGTATGTAGACTTCTTTAATACTATTGCCAGTGGTATATCTCTCTCATGCAGGCATACATACACACAACTCTGCTTTAGAAAATGCAAGCTGACACAGATCCTGATGTTGAAGTAATGTTTTGATTTTATAACAGGATCATGTAAAAATATATTGTTATTTTCAGCCTTTGTCCCACATTTGTTTTATGCTTATTCAGATATGCTGAGGTAAGAGGATGAGCGGTATGCAGACCTCTTAAATGCTGCTGTTACCAGGGATCCCTGTCACTCTTCACTCTCTGTCTCTCTCACACACGCACACACGCACACACGCACACACACACACACACACACACACACACACACACACACACACACACACACACACACACACACGCACGCACACACACACACACACATACTTTGTTATTTTAAGTTTCATTTCTTTTGTACTTTACCTTCCTGCTTAGTGAGTGCAAAATAATGGTTCGATCAGTCTCAAAGTTCACTCTCTCTGTCTCATGCATGCATACACAGTTTCTTCTGCTTTCACATACACATACGTATACACACAGTCTCTTCTGCTTTCATGCACACATTCACTCACACACACACACACACACAGAAACATAAACACAGTCATACAAATCCACCACACACACACACACACATATATATATATATATATACATATATATACTTTTTTCTCTTTATTTTTTTTTGTACTCGCTAAACAGCAAAAGTGCTGCTTAGAGAGTGTAAAATAACAGCTCGATCGATCTTGCTTTCACTCACATGAACACATACACTTATACACACACAAAGTAGACTCATAGCATAGTTTGAGACTGCCTCCATCATCTAACCTGCCCTTCAAGTAGGTGAAGTGTGGTGGTACAAACTTTTACATGAAACACTAAGGGCTGTTATGGGTGTGGTTCCTAATGTTATAGAAGAGGAAGGGCAATTGTAATGGTTTCTGCCATTTCTTTTAGTACTGCACAAAAAAAGAGTGATGTTTACTCTTTACTTTTGCAATTCAGTTTATTTCCGGTTAGCAGTTGGCTACGTCAGTTTACTTTTTAGTTGTAGCACAGCGGTGCTTTATAGAGAAAACATGCACTGAAATAGAGTGTAAAAAAAAGTGGTAATTGGATGAAGCTATTTAGCAAAAGAGGAATTCAAAAGTCAATGTATGAGGACAATACTGAGAATTTAACCTGTGGTTAGACTGTAAAAAAGAAAGTTTAGGAGCTGAAAAACTGTTCTCTTTAAAAATAAGACATTTTTGGAGTTGGGGAGGGACTAGGGTTCATCCTAATCACTATCTAATATGACTTGCGATATTAATGTTTTTAATAAACATTATCTTAAAAAACTTATTTCCTTTATGTTTAATGTCTAATTTTTGCTGTCATGCTAAAGTAGTTTTCGACATTTGCTGACACATTGTGTTCAGTGCTTTGATGTACATTCAGTTAGCACCTATCAAAGGATCATTCTGTCCTCATTTTGTTTTTTTTTTCATTGAGCATTGATATATTTGTAAGGTTTTGAGCTATGGACAGTGTGCTCCATGGAAGTAATAATGCTTTTTACACTCACCAAATAGCAGAAGCGCTGCTTAGCGAGTATGAAATAATGATGGCTGTTCGTTTTTTTCTGTCCAAGCTCCACGGCAGCTTGATATGCTGCCATGAAGCAGTGGACCTATGAAGCAGTGGACTTATTTTTCAGCAGGCATTACTTGTATATTAATACCCTGCTGGAGAATGTTTGTTCTCCAATCAGAATGCGATCTACGGATCACCCATTATCTAAAGGTTAGTGAATATTTAATCAGTACAGAGTAGACTGGGTAGGAGGTTACCATTAGCTGTACCCTTATGGGCTTGTGCAAAGTGATGGGGTTTGATTCTTTATAAGTTTTTTATAATATTGGCTATATGGAGGTCACATTTAAATTTATTGTTCAGGTTAACCCCAAAGAATTTTTGCATTTAGGACAATATCCAGGATAATTTTGTTTGAAGAGGTAATAGAACATAAGTACATGTAATGGGACTGGATCTATGTAGGTTTGCTCCATCTGGGTCTGTTTGTAGTGGCTGTTTCTTCTGAACACATTTTCCAGGCCATCTTTAATTGGAAAGGGCCCTTCTGCACTCTAGTGAGAGAAGTGTGCTGCTTGGAACCTGTCTGGTGAAAGGTGATTGGTCTAGGGCTTGGAGTAAGCATCCTCATTGGTCCTTTTGAACCTTTTTCAAGTTTTTAGCTTCTGGTATTTAAGCCCTGAATTTGAGCAGGTTTCTGCTTGTTTGTTCCGAGCTGAACTGAGGTGGACTACCAGCCACAACTCTGAGCTGAGATAGTAAATGACTAGAGGTTTCTGAGCTTCCCAAAAACCATAAGTTGCCTGTTTTTCTGTTTAATTATACTATTTACTGCACTTTTTTGCCTGCCACCTAATTTAATACTGTATTTAAATACTGTGTATTAAACTACACCATTGTACTGAAATTGTCTGCCTTACTGTGACTGTTAAATCATACTTTATTACTTTTTTCACTATTTGCAAAGATCTTTTTGCTGTTTTCACCATTTAAGTATTTGCCATTACCTTTCACTGTTGCAAAGTAATCTGTTCTGCTTGTTCTGGTTTTCCCTTCAAGCAGTGTTAAAATAACTGATTTGTTTGCCTTTTAAAGTATTCTTTAGAGTGTCCTTGCTGTTGTTCTGCTGTTTAAAACATTTTTAGTGTCTCACTGCTAATTTCCTGCTGTGTTAAACATTCTCTAGTGTTTCCCGTCAAAACTAGGGTAGCTAGTAACTGTAGCATAGTCCACATGGCTGTTTGTTCTGAACACATTTTCCAGGCCATCTACAATTGTAAAGGGGCCCTTCTGTACTCTAGTGAGGGGAGAGTGCTGATTAAAACCTGTCTGGTGAAGGGTGGTTGGTCTAGGGCTTGGAGTAATACCGAAAAGGAAAAGAAAAGAAAGAAAGGTAGCAAAAGAGCTTGCAAAACTGACAAAGAAAGAGACAACAGCTATGTAGGACCAGAAAACCCTAACAAAAATATGATCCTTAGGCCAAAAAGAAGGCCTAAGGAAAAAAAAAAACTAACAGCAAGTATAACAAGTCCTACAAGGCTGATAATGAGAAACAAAACTGTACAGAAGGCTTTGCAAACAGTCTGACAAAAAGAGAGGAATAGAAAAAAAAAAAAGAAACAGGACACCAAACAGTACTACAGGATGTAAAAACCTAACAAAGAGCTAAAACTTACTAATATCCAAACACACATTAAAGAAACCAAACAGATAAAAGTAAGAAAGAAACACTAAATCAAATAGTTCTGTAATACTTGAAAAAGAGAACAAAACAAAAAAAGAAAAGGCCGCAAGGGGGGTAAAATGCCAGGGAAGTCTACAACAAAAAGGATTGTAGTAGCTGGTGAAATACACTCCATAAAGCAAAACAGGAGAACTATACATCTAAAACATAAAAAGCACTGATAGAAACACTAGTGCAACAAACTTAGCAGAAAAGGTAAATCTCCTGTTGTCAAAAAAGAAGAGACAAACAGGGATAGGCAAGTTACTCAGCCCCCTCCGCCACCCTTTTGCCATAACCACGTTTGCTACTGCTGCAAAAAATCAGGGACCTAAACAATCTTCCCAACAAGTACCTCACTACAACAGACAGCCCAAAGAAGATTTAAAGCTGACACTAAAAGGAAATCTGCCCTAGCAACAGGTGGTATCCAGGCACAACCGTATCCCCATATAAACATTTCTCAATAGTGAGAAGAAACACATGTGGCACTGAATAATAATGCTGTACACCATCCCAAAGCCACCCACCTTGGGACCAACCTCCCAACATAACAAAATCCTCTCTAGGTAAATTCAAGGTACTGCTGCTTAATGATAGGAGTCTAAACAAAAAACTGCACTCCCTGGAAGCACGCCTCACTTTGGAAGATGCTGACATTTGTGCAGTCACCAAGTCATGGTTCAAAGATGTGGAAATTACCCTGGCCATGCAGGGCTACAGTGCCTTCCATACATTCAGACCACAAGCTGAGTATGAAAGAACCAAAGGAGGAGGTGTAACCATCTTCATTATGGATAAGTACACCTCAATACTGGTCAAATAGTATTATTCTCTCAAGCTACTCCATGTCAAATCAACTATAGACAAAGCCCCCTACCACATATCCTAGCTAACTATAGGTCCTCCACCATGAAACAGAAAAATCATACCTGGGCATACTGGAGTCACTTGCCATACAGCCCAACACCTTACTCATGGGTGATTTTAATTATTCTACCATCAACTGGGAAATGTACAAAACCACAAACATGCTGGTTCAGAGTTTCTTGGACTTTGTCATTGCAAATGCTCTGGAATAGCTAGTCAGCACACCCACAAGAGACAGAAATGTTCTGGATGCAATACTCACTAACATGGGAGAGTATTGCACCCCACCCTATGTGATGTCCTCCCTGGTAAGATCGGACCATGAATCAGTCTTGGTCCATGTGATTATAAGTCCAGATACCCCATCAGGTTCAAAAATGCTTAAGAATTTTCCTAAGACAAATTACCTCTTGCTAAGTGATAGTATAAGAAGTTTCAAAGCCTCCTTGAATGCAGATAACATGGACTCCTGTGCAGAGGTGTACACCAATGCCCTGTATAACCACTTAAGCTGTTGTATAGAATTAGCTGTACCCGACTAGATTAAAACCAGGTCTTGCCAAAAAGATAAGCCAGCCTGGTAGACCCATAACAAATTAGAGATCTTGTGAAATCCTCCAAAGCTAATTACAAAGGAAAAATAGCCTCCCCAGCTAAAGCTAATCACAAGGCATTCTTTAAATATGTCCAAAACCTAAAAGGGAATGTCCAGTGATGCGTTGAATTGTTTGTGGATGACACCACCCATGCACAGAATTGGAGCAAACTTCACCCCATTTTCCCCTCCAGTCATCCCCCAAGGTATGTCTGCCAGCATTCCTCAACCCACTATCTCAAGACTGCAGGTTATCTCAGTGCTCTCCAAGGCCAAAAACACAGCATCAATGGGACCAGACAGCATCCCAGGTTGTCTTTTAAGCAACTTAAAAGATGACCTAGCAGACCCACTTGGATCCCTGTTTAACCACCGCCCATGAACTGGCTATGTTCTGGCAGAATGGAGGATAGCAACAGTAATCATTCTGCACATATGGGGAACATCAACCAACCCAGGGCCTATAAGCTTGACTAGTCTCATCTGCAAGGCCATGGAATGAATCATTATGGAGTTTATTAACAAGGACATAGGTAATCTCCAAACTATAGAACCCAACCCAGTTAGGATTTGTTAAAGGTAGATCATGTCTGTTAAACATGGTTGACTTCTTAGAGAAAGTCACCAAGGCCCTGGACAAGGGGAAAGACAGTGCATACTGCCTATATTGACCTAGCCAAGGCATTTGACACACTCTACCAATCAGGTATTATACAGAAACTTTCTCAAATGGGAATTAACCCCTATATTATCAGATGGGTAGTCAACTTGCTCACTGACAGGACAAATACTGTCAAAGTGGGTGACTTCACCTCTAGCAAAAGGCCAGTCACCAGTGGCATACAACAGGGTTCTGTGGTGAGCCCTTACTGTTCATAATTTATTTCTCAGAAGTACAGGGAAACTTGGATGGCCTTCAGCTGACCAAGTTCGCTGACAATTGAAAATTGGAGCAATCACTGAGTCCCACAACAATGTTAATATACTGCAGACAGTGTTAACTGAGACAAATGATTTGTGCCAAAGCCACAGATTAAAGCTAAATGCTAAGAAATGGATTATTATTCCCATTGGGAAAGCTGACACTCCTGCTAATTGGATTATAGACAGCACCTCGCTAAGTGTACACCCAGTAGTACATGATCTGGGTAGGTTGATAGCAATCTGAACTTTGACCACCACATATCCACAGTAATAAGAAATCCTTCTATCCCATCTTGATCTAAAGATGTTATAATTCAATTATACTCGGCCCTAATCAGACCAATAATTGAGTACAATGCTCCTTTTTGCATGTACTTCACCAGACACCAGCAGCAATTGGAGACCACAGAGGTTTCTCACTAAGAAATTAAAGGGTACACAAAACAAGTCTTATGCAGAAAGACTTCAAGCTCTGTCACTCACTCTATTCTGTCTCTTACAGGTTGCTAAGCAGTGTCTTCTGCTCATATAAGATATACACTTCAAACTGCTTGCGTCTTCTTTTATGACCTTACTTCTACTGTGCAAAACTTGTTTCTACAACCTAACAGAGCCATAAAATATAAAAATAAGCTGACCATTTTCATTCTAAGCACAGAAATTGTATTAAATATGTGTTCATACTGTCTTCAGCTTACTGCAGTGGTGGTGCAGCGGTAGCGTTGTCGCCTCACAGTAAGATGCTGTCCGGTTTGATTCTCAGCTAGAGCGTCTTCTGCGTGGAGACATGCGTGAATGGGTGTACCTTCGTTAAAGGTTGTGCATCGGGCCTGGCAAGCTGGTACATAAAAATTAACTGCCAATCATTAGCGGACCGGAGTTCCACTGTGGCGACCCCTAACCGGGAAAAGCCGAAAGACACAAACTGTCTTCAGCTTACTCATCTTATTAACACATTTTCTCTTTTATACTTAAAGAAAAAGTACACTTTGCTATCATATGCATTTTGAAATCTATGTGATTCTTCTGTCACCTTTCACTGGCTTACCCTTCCTTCCCTCTGCAGCTTAGTAGGTTTGGATTGCCACCCTCAAGTGATATATTGTCCCTGCTTTTCTTCCTGTCACTGACTGGCAAGCAGAATACTTAGTGTCTTCTCTGTCTTCCCACAGAGCAATTAACTGTTCCATTATCTAATCAATCAATGTGTGTAATGTTTTATTACGTTGTTGTAAAATGCTTAAAAAGTAATAATAATATCCATTACTTTTTAACATTTTTTTTCTTTTCCTCATATAGCGTATTTTTTTTCTTTTGAAGTGCTACTAAATTTACTTACGACCAAGATAGTGTCACGTGGAGTTTTAATACAGTGTACTACAATCCTTTAAAATGTAGAGTGCTGTGGACTGCAAATGATTTACAGCTGCACCTTCTAGATTTCTTATCTGTCAAGGATTTCAAGAGTTTGCTATGGTATCATAATGACCAGATAGTCTCTGTTATGTTATTAAACAAACTTTATAATTAGTTTAATAATTACTAGCTGACTTACTTTGTTGCATTTTTTTAACAGCCAAAGATGCAGCATACACTGATTTAGACTGGAGAAACTGTAGAGTGCCCATGACAGGTTAATAAAAAGGCTACATTTCAGTAAACTGTCTCAGTAGCACAAAGGGAACCTAGGAACAATACTTGACAAGTGACCATGAAAACCATAAGATGCTTAACCATAAGTTTATGTCTCCTTTTTCAAGTTTTTCAAGCACTTAATTGTGGTTACCTCCCAAGATGAGTAGGGCAAAATCTCTGTGAAAATTTGTCTACCACTGACCTCAGTCAGCTATCACCTGGACACTGGAAGAGCTGGTGGGGGACGGTAAAATGAGGCACCAGCTCTGCCTCCTCCAGGGTGAGGATGCAAGCTGTCTGACACCTAGCAGAGACTGGAACATGTAGGAAGCAGCACATGGCTGAAGGTACACGTCTGGCCGTGCAAATTTGCATGCATATGCAGTAGCTTTATAAACACTACTGCAGAAGCAAGCTGTTAATGGATGAGGCCACCTATGACATGTGTGTGCATATGAGCTGCCTGGGATGGGTTAGGGACTTTGAGCAAAAGACATGCTCTGCCCTGACTGCCAGCAGCTGCTGGCAGTCATCTCTCAAGATGGTGATCAGGAAGAAGGCTTAATGGCAAGTACAGTGATCAAAATGATCTATAAATAAGCTGTATATTAAAACACACACACACACACACACACACACACACACACACACACACACACACACACACACACACACACACACACACACACACACACACACACACACACGTCAATGAAAGAAGAGAAAGCAGGGAAAAATAAAGGAAATAAAGAATAAAATCTGGAAAGTTTTGCCATTACACACCAAGGAGGCATTTACAGTCATGAAGTACTTCAGGAAAAATGAGAGTATGATACTAAGAATGGCAATTATCAAACAACGACATGAAGAGGTACTGATGCAGTTTATTAGCAGAAAGCCTAGCACTGAAAGCACTTAATCAATCCCAAGTAGAGTGCAGTTACAACTGAATACTGAACTGTTATTCTCTTATTATATGCATAAAAGTGGGAATCATGGAAATGCTTTGAAAGAAAAGTGATCCCAGAACCCACAGTGTGCACACCTTCAATTAGCTTTAAGTTTATAACACAATGCTTTATTCTGTTGTGTATTGTACTCATCAGGGCACAAAGTAGGGCTGTCATAACTGCAGCTGAAACCAGCATCTAGCAAACTGGTCTTTGTGGTTTTATTAACCAGAAATGCAAATGAATGAGCTGTATGTCCTGTGGAATAAGATGACTTATATTAAGTAAGCTTCACTAAAGCAAACTGAAGCGACATACCTACAGACAATGTGCAGATTAGTGGGTGATGACTTACCTCATCCTTTGCCAGCCTCCGTTTCTACACAAGCCTCTGCTGGCTCTAAACCCTGAGCCATACCTCTCAACTGTCCAGGTTTTTGCAGAATGTTCAGATTTTTCCTTCTTATTTTTGGTCTGTTCCTGTGTCTTTTTCTGGATTTTTGTACTAAATTAGGGAGGTTTAAATTCACTACATAATGACAGACATTTGAGTTTCAGACTTCATATCCTTCAGAAAATGCATGGCAACACAAGAGCTTTTATTCTAGCAACTTTCTAAGTTTATAAGAGCAATATTTAAAAGTTGTCCCTATATTGGGATTTTTGTCCACCCACTGTTTTTGGCTCTGTCCAGATTTTTGTGCTAAGAGGTTGAGAGCTATGCCCTGAGCTGACAGGTATTTTAAAAAGCTTGGTTCTTGCTAGGCCTATGATAAGCTTGCCAATAATTTGAAAATGGTCTGAAGTCCTGTGATATCTGTGATACATTAAGTTTCGCAACCACCAAAGGAATTTTATAAATGATTACAACTGCACCAGTACTTAATGGAACCAAAACAATTAGAAGCTTGCAATGCACTCACACAAATGCTGCTACGTCTAGGTGAAGATGAAAACACTAACACAACCTAGCACACAGGAGCGGCCTTAGGTCGACTGGTGGCCTAGGCAAAAGGGCTCCACGGTGCCCCCCCACCACACCACCTGGTGCCCCCATCATGGTCTCCTTACATCAAATAAACACTGAAAAAGCACCCCTGCTATAGTGGTGCCCTAGGCGGCCGCCTAGTTGGCCTATGCCTAAGGCTGGCTATGCTAACACATCTAGAGGATGTAGGAAAGAACTTAAAGAAGGGTATTGCGTAAGTCATTAAGGAACAGTAAGAAACACACAATGCACTAACACAAATGCTGCTATGCCTAGGTGAGGATAAAGACACTAAGACAACACTTAAGAATGGTAGAAAACAGGCTAAATTTGTAATCCTTCAGTGATTCAGTAATTAGCTCAAATGACAACTTTCTTCAGGGAATCTTCTCCACCAATATTTTCTTTCTTCTTATTGATTAGTAAAACTATACTGTTGGTGTATCCTTTTGTGTTGGAGGTGTAGAATAGGTATCACAAGGACAAACAGCATATTTTCTGATGTTGTGAAGGTTTGGTCCAATACTGGGCAGAATAAAATGGAGTACAGCAACATTTGCATTGACTCAAGGGCTAATATTTATTAGGTCCTCCCTACCAGAAATGCATCAGAAAGCTGCATCTAAATAATTCCTATTTATAAAATCCCTGAAATGCATGATATATTGCTAGCCTTTCTTCCTCATATCCAAGGTACAACAGCAGAAACAAATAGTTCAGAAGGAGATCTAAATAGAGCAGCGAGTAGGTGAGATGAGAGCACAGACATCTGAAGGGCTGGGCAGAAGGAACCTACACGAATGACTGTCCAATGCTGGCTGAGAAGCATGTGTTTTTTGATATGGTCTATTTTTTATATGTCTTGAGCACCAATACTGAATAAAATCTAAAGAAGGGATTAGGGTAATCTACACAAATGAATATATGAAAAAAATATGTTTCATTTTCAGGCCTTAAGTTTTCTTTGTTTTTTTCTTTCTTATTTCGATTTCCTTATCCTGAGTATCCACCATATAGTAAAATTGATTTATATAGAATTACATATGGTAAAGAATTAATGGATGGAAGTTTTCACTCTAGCATCTCAAGATGTACTTGATTGATGCTGACCACACAAACACACATAAAGTTACAGACGATAAAAAGATCGTACCATCAAGATACATTACTATTTTTTTCAAATAGAGGAGCTGGTTACAATGGAAAATTTGGCTAAGAATAATATATTTGACTTTAAAATTTTAATAATGATCTCAGTAAGTTAACACTGCAAGCTGATAGCATCCAGTAAACCTTACTAAGGTCCTTAATCCCGAATAACCCCTTATCATATACCATATTCTTTCTTTTGTCTTTTTTTTTTTCTTGTGTGAATTATTCAAAAACAAAAAGCTTGATGTGGAAGAATTTCCTAGTAAATGTGATTGCACTACATATTAATTAATATGTCCCATTGCATTGTAAATTATGCATACCTTTTATGTATTACAAATCAGCTATCTTGCAGATATTGAACTATTCACTTCCTGTATTTCTCATATATATTTGAAGTAACCTTCTAAAAGGGTTCTCATACTAAAGCTATTATAGCTTATTCCTAACTCACTAAGTAGATACAAAATGGCAGTCATTGCAATATGGCATGGGACATGCTAGGCCAACTCATGTTACCTTAGCACACCTTTTATTATACTGACAAATTACTTTATAAACAGCTAAAAGTGAAACAAGCAAAATTTTTTTTGAAAAGTCAAGGAAAACAGATGCTGTTAACTTGCTGGCAATTCATGATAAAGAGTACAAGACATACTCTGTGTATTCGACTAAGTATATTTTTCTAGAATATCTCAGAGTTGTTACTTATTGAGGCTAGAATATTTCTACAGCTGTGTAAATAAATGTCTTCTTATGTCTGTACAGACTTTGACTAAACATATGAATACTCTTAACAAAATGTGTAGCTTTAAAAACAAAGCATGTTGATGGGGCCAACAATATGAGATTGAGAGTACAAAATGAAATTTTCTGGCTAAAGTCCTGGTGATTGATTTGGCATACTATCAGGAGTGGACTAAGGTCAACTGGTGCCCTAGGCCAAAGGGCTCCATGGTGCCCCCCACCACACTATTCGGTGCCCCCATCCTGGTCTACCTACACCAAGTAAATACTGGAAAAGTGCCCCTGCTAGAGCAGTGCCTTAGGCGGCCGCCTAGTTGGCCTATGCCTAAGGCTGGCTATGCATACTATATATTATAGTTAAATGAGTCATTTCATTAACTCTGCCATGTTAAATTCCTTGTTATTCCTATGTTGCACTCTGAAAAGTACAAACTGTAGATAGGTAGTAGGTTATGTTGTGTTTCAAAAACACTGAGCTAAATGCTTGTTCCAAGAGTTTTTAGCATTTGCAGAGGGCCTCTATACCGCTTAACTGTACAGATTTTCATAGAATGTCATGATTTTTGTCTCATATTTTGGCCTGTTACTCATACAATTGTGGTTTTCTGGCAAATCTTTGCATATTTTTGAGGACTGAAGTCAGAAAATTATGACAGACATTTGAGATTCAGTCTTCATACCCTTCAAAAAATTCATGCTAATATAAAACCTGTTATCCTATCAGCTTTCTAAGTTTGTAAGAGCAATAATTAAAAACCATCCCTGTTTTTGGGCCTTTGTTTCCCCGTTATTTATGCGTTTGTCCAGATTTCTTGCGCTAAGAGGTTGAGAGCTATGGCAGAGGCATTACACATTAAAGACACATTCCACACCTGTAAAGGGTAAAACCAGATCAGAGGATGACTGGCAATGAACCTAGACCTTTGTTGAAAAGGGATTTGCTTGGCTGGAGTTTCTCAGTAAATAAATGCAAATAAGTAAAAATCAGAATATACAGAGGCCAGCTTTTCACTCCACATGCCGTACTGATTGTTGACATGTCATGTATGTGAACTGGAATGCTTATTCTCCTCTCAGCCACCTTGTCGTTTACCACAATACCTCACATTCAACTGTTACTAAAACTTTTAGTACCCCAACAAATCATTTGAACCCCAAAACGCTATAACATAAGGCCATCACATAAATGAAAGTGTGCAACAAATTAAACATAACATATGCAGAACACTCATAAAAAGAACTGTCCTGCTCCATACTTCACTGATTCTCTTTATGTCACATTTCACATATGGAACTGACAGCCAACTTCTGAGCACAACAGAAATGTAGATCACCAAACTCGATAAACAGTACAATGCATAAATGCATGCCATTTACTCTATTCAACTACAGTTTTTTTCTGCTCCTCCATTACAATAAACAGGAGGTCTTATTTAATTTTACATACCACACCACACCTTACTATATGTTATTAATCAACCACTGACTGCTACTTTGAAGAGATGATATTGAATCTAGTCATGGAACACTTTTATAAGTCAAAACTTTATTTTACAAAACAAAAATTTATTTCACAGCTGTGACACATTTTCAGATGAACTATAAAATTTAAATTACCAGCAACTGGCCTATTTCCACAACCCTTGAACGTTTTCATGACCATCTAACTACAAGGACACCATACAATTATAAACAACACCAATATTGTAATGACGTTTCCCATAAATGCAAGAGAAAATTGCAATAAAATGCAAAACTCCAAATCTGGTAATTAAAACTCAAACCCAGTATCCTAGCTGTCTCTGAGATATAGTTTAACCACATTTCCAGCATAATTAATTTCTCATATTTAGTGCATGAATTTTGGAAAATATTGTACCAACAAAAGACAGGGAGAGATATTGTTACTAGTAAACCTCATTTTAAACAACTGTCTCACACTTTGGGAAGATAGTTCTTTCTAGTCTCAGTCACAGTTCGCATAACAAACAAATATATTGGATGTGTCTATCTGAAGTCAAAGAAGGCATCACAACTCCTAAAAGAGAAATGATTCCATGACAATTTTCTGGCAAACTCATCCTTGGTGATTTTAACATTCCACAGAGATCAAGCTTAATAGATAATCTGGAAAATGGCATAGAATCCCTTTTTATTCACAAAACTCATAACAATTCCATCCTATAAAGACCCCAGCACAAAAAAACAAGAACATACTTGACTAGATACTAAAGAAGTAAACACACAGAATTACATTAATAGAATCTTCCCAAATAACTTCAGTAACCAGAACCCATCTTTTGCTAAATGGAAAAGTGAACCATCAATTACAAAAACAAGGATCAATACAATAAGAAACAGGAATAAGCTGGCTGTAGGTCTCATCAAAGAAGAGTTTGCATCTAAGACAAGCAGGTAGCAACGATTTAGCTCTTCAAACATTCAATAACTTCACTGTATAGTTGTTAAAACAAATTTGCTCCAGCACAATCAGTCAGAATTAAGGTGAAGATTTTGGCATGACCTTGTATATGAGTCATATCAGCAAAAGCAAAACATCAGGGTGGAGAACCGTGGGTGAAACATACAGCAGCTGCAGTACTATAGCCAAAGAAGAGGTGGGTACAATACATTGCAGCATTACAAAGTGGTGGCATCTGATCCACAACAATGGGAAATAATAGAGATAAAACATAATAAAATTATGCATATGGTATAACACCTAGGTGAAACAGGGGAATAATTGGAACACCCACATTGTACATTACACATAACCATATCCACAGAAGTTAAGGGGTGGGCTGGTCACATTCATCATCACTTACACAAGTGGGGGGTGACATAGTGATAGGTGATGGCAACGCTATAATATGTGGTATGGTTATAGGAGGTACATGGTAACATGAGAACATGGTAATAATATATTCTGGATAATTGTGGGGAATCAAGGATCACTTCCACCAGTGGGAGGCCATGCTACCATAATGCGGCCATTATTAGTGTCCATTGTGTTGACTTGTGATGTAGGGGTTTATTGCCACCTGTTCAGGAACAGGTGAAACTACAGGACAGAAGATGCACACCCTGATGGGGTGTCACATGTGCTGTGCCCAAAAACAGCAATGTCTGTGATCTCAGTCATACCTAAAAAAAAGTGTTTGTGACAGAGAAAGGGTACCACTATGGAGCCATGAGCAAACTGGATTAGAAATCCCAGGTGTTCTGTCAGAGATCCAACAATGATTATAACTTAGATGACACCTGTTAGCAGGAGTGACAGGTGACCACAGGAGACAGTAATGCTTGACAATGGTCTATGTAGTCTGAGCTGGGATGGCCTACACCTAACCTTCTTACAGCCGGAGACATCAAACCTGAGTATAATTGCGATGCATCTATGGAGGCAGCCTTTGCCACCAGTAGCCACAGCAGCACTGTGCACTGTTTGTTCCTATACTTCATGTCACTGCATATTTTCCCACAAGCCATGGACCACAGCTGTAATCTCAACAATGTTGTGTGTAGCACTGATCTATATGTCTACCCATTAATGGTGAATGTTCTAGCTCTAACAGGGACCAATCTGGAGTCATGGCAGTAATGCAAGTCTAGGAATCTGTCCTTATGCTGGGAATCTATACCTCAGAGGTGATATACAGGTAGAGCACATGAGGGATTCTCAGGTACAGTATGTTAGTCATGCACAAAAGGTAATGTGAGCTCAGCATGTATCTTTAAATAGTCCTCTGCATTAATGAATGCAGGGATACCTCCCCACTGTAGTATTGCAGATAGTGACATTGTATTATCAGACTGTGCTATTTGTATGTTGTCATCATTGTCAGCTACTGGTGCCCTACTGATATCAGGCCTCTGTTGTCCTGTTGTGCTGGACCTCCACCAGTGGAACCTGTGAAAGGATAAGCACATATGATGCAATTGTCAAGCCACATACATACACCTCTTTAACCACCTTTGTGACATGCATAGTGGTTTTCATGAATAGACAGCTACAGGATATGTTAACAGACATACCTTATTATGGGATTTGCTGTAGCTGTAGACTACCAGTACCTATAAGGACAGATATGCAGATGGACCTTGGCCAGTCATTCCCTAAAAACTTGCAGTGAACTTTGCTATTACTAACTTGGTGATACTGCTGCTGACACATGGGTGGTCAATGCCAGCCCAGTTCCCACATCAATGCCTCACCCATTTATGTGGAACTACTTATTTTATCTGGTGACACCAAAGCTGTTTCATTGCCATTGGTCCATCCACTGGTGGGCCTTTGTTTTTCCATGTACCGTGCCTTGTTATTTTTATTGAAAATGATATAAAAAATCTTTTTGTCACAACTGTTATAGAGATCTATTATAGCTGTTCAGAGTTTTCACATCCTGCACAACTTACTACAAAATGAAATCCTGATAATGCTTGTCTGCAACCCCTTTTCTAAAGGTGTGCCTGCCATGTGTACAAAGGACCTGCAGTAGCACTTCATTTCCCTTGCCAATAACCTTATCCAGCCTCTACCTTCCTTGGGTGGCATCCACAGTGCCTGTACTCCTGTAGGGAAAAAAACAAGTCAGTCAGTAGATGTATATAGTCCACTGTGGGAGGAACATACCTGTGGCCACAATCATCTTCTCTTCCTGTACCTAGTTATCAGCTTCAGTTAATTTTATGAATTGCCTCATTCTCCACACTTGTACACTGTAGCCATGACTCAAAATATGGCCATAGAACCCCATAACACTTGTGGTATTGTAATTTCCAAAGTTTCTGATGTTTGAAATTTGAAACTTCCCCAACCACAAGCAGAGGATAGAAGGCCATGCTCATGTCATGGGTTCCATGTTACACATATACCATGACATCTGCCTCATGGTTACTAACATCCACCTCAGGTTGTTTTTTCTTGTTGAAGTTCTTTACCAGGAAGGACTCTGTCCTTAACTCAGTGAAGTTTTGAACTTACAAAATATTTAATAAAATTCCTTTGTTTCACAGTTCCACCTTTGTATGAATCATTGTGCAAAATACCACTGGCCCTTTATATCATGCTGACAAGAGTCATTTAGTGAGTTGATTACTAATAAACCAATTAGTGCTGCTGTCTGTGAATCAGTGCTGGTGTACAATTCACCACAAAAGAATATTAGTGCTAGCTGTGCACATCATGGTACTCATGAAGCACATAGCTAAATTACTTATGCATATGGAATGTGCATGCCCATAGTTGTGGAATGCAGTGGTGCAGTCCTATAGTGCACTCCATATAATTCTTAAATGTGTGTCATTTAGCATGCCTCTATCATTTTGCTCCTTGTGCAGAATTAAGTGAGTGACCGTGGCACCTTGAAACACTGAGGAATGCAAGAATGCAAGAGCAGTGTCAGTGGTGCAACAAGTAGCACACTTGCTTTTGGTACAGTAGGCTGTGGGTTCTATTCCCACATCAGTTAGAGGGATTGCTGGAACTACAGTACAGCATAAGGGAGGGGTGATGCATTCCTGACTGTGTCATCCTTCAGATGAGATGCTACACTGAAGTGCAATCTGCTTGAGCTGATGGCAGCTCAGATGGATGTAAATGATTCCATGGCACCTACTGAAAAGAGTAAGGGAAGTTTCCTGATGCCTGGGCCAGATTTCCACTAGTAGTATAAATACCATCTCAGGTCTCCCTTGAAAAGAAGCCACTAACCTAGTGGAGCTAACCTAGTCAATAAAGGATGAATAAATAATGAATGAAAGACTCCAGTGTGGTGTGTCCGTTAGAGCAGGATATTCTTGATATTCCTATATGGGAATTTCAGGGAGTATCAGCAAAATGGTTATGGCAGACCATTGTGAAAGGTGGATGTCTGGCACGAGCTTGTTGCAATGGTGAGCAATGACACCTGAATTACCCATTCTGTTTAGCAGTGCCAGCATAGATACAGTGACTGAAAGTGGAGCCACTCTGACTTTTTTATTTTTATTTTTTTATCATTTTTATTTATCATTTTGTTGACCATCTAACTACAAGGACACCATACAATTATAAACAACACCAATATTGTAATGACGTTTCACATAAATGCAAGAGAAAATTGCAATAAAATGCAGAACTCCAAATCTGGTAATTGAAACTCAAACCCAGTATACTAGCTGTCAGTGAGATATGGCTTAACCACATTTCCAGCATAATTAGTTTCTCATATTTAATGCATGAATTTTGGAAAATGTTGTACCAACAAAAGACAGGGTGAGATATTGTTACTAGTAAACCTCATTTTAAACAACTGTCTCACACTTTAGGAAGATAGTTCTTTCTAGTCTCAGTCACAGTTCGCATAACAAACAAATATAT
Organism: Protopterus annectens; assembly: GCF_019279795.1. NCBI lineage: Eukaryota > Metazoa > Chordata > Ceratodontiformes > Protopteridae > Protopterus > Protopterus annectens. Next base: position 327,369,274 of record NC_056742.1, read on the forward strand.
TGGATGTGTCTATCTGAAGTCAAAGAAGGCATCACAACTCCTAAAAAAGAAATGATTCCATGACAATTTTCTGGCAAACTCATTATCCTTGGTGATTTTAACATTCCACAGAGATCAAGCTTAATAGATAATCTGGAAAATGGCATATAATCCCTTTTTATTCATACAACTCATAACAATTCCATCCTATAAAGACCCCAGCACAAAAAACAAGAACATACTTGACTAGATACTAAAGAAGTAAACACACAGAATTACATTAGTAGAATCTTCCCAAATAACTTCAGTAACCAGAACCCATCCTTTGCTAAATGGAAAAGTGAACCATCAATTGCAAAAACAAGGATCAATACAATAAGAAACAGGAATAAGCTGGCTTTAGGTCTCATCAAAGAAGAGTTTGCATCTAAGACAAGCAGGTAGCAACGATTTAGCTCTTCAAACATTCAATAACTTCACTGTATAGTTGTTAAAACAAATTTGCTCCAGCACAATCAGTCAGAATTAAGGTGAAGATTTTGGCATGACCTTGTATATGAGTCATATCAGCAAAAGCAAAACATCAGGGTGGAGAACCGTGGGTGGAACATACAGCAGCTGCAGTACTGTAGCCAAAGAAGAGGTGGGTACAATACATTGCAGCATTGCAAAGTGGTGGCATCTGATCCACAACAATGGGAAATAATAGAGATAAAACATAATAAAATTACGCATATGGTATAAAACCTAGGCTAAACAGGGGAATAATTGGAACACCCAAATTGTACATTACACATAACCATATCCACAGAAGTTAAGGGGTGGGCTGGTCACATTCATCATCACTTACACAAGTGGGGGGTGACACAGTGATAGGTGATGGCAACGCTATAATATGTGGCATGGTTATAGGAGTAAACATGGTAATAATATATTCTCGATAATTGTGGGGAATCAAGGATCACTTTCACCAGTGGTAGGCCATGCTACCATAATGCGACCATTATTAGTGCCCATTGTGTTGACTTGTGATGTAGGGGTTTATTGCCACCTGTTCAGGGAACAGATGAAACTACAGGACAAAAGATGCACACCCTGATGGGGTGTCTCATGTGCTGTGCCCAAAAACAGCAATGTCTGTGATCTCAGTCATACCTAAAAAATAAGGATTGTGACAGAGAAAGGGTACAACTATGGAGCCATGAGCAAACTGGATTAGAAATCCCAGGTGTTCTGTCAGAGCTACAACAATGATTATAACTTGCCCGTAGCTATAACTGGCCATAGAACCCCATAACACTTGTGGTATTGTAATTTACAAAGTTTCTGATGTTTGCAATTTGCACTTCCCCAACCACAAGCAGAGGATAGAAGGCCATGCTCATATCATGGGTTCCATGTTAAACATATACCATGACATCTGCCTCATGGTTACTAACATCCACCTCAGGTTGTTTTTTCTTGTTGAAGTACTTTACCAGGAAGGACTCTGTCCTTAACTCAGTGATGTTTTGAACTTACAAAATATTTAATAAAATTCCTTTGTTTCACAGTTCCACCTTTATATGGATCATTGTGCAAAATGCCACTGACCCTTTATATCATGCTGACAAGAGTCATTTAGTGAGTTGATTACTAATAAACCAATTAGTGCTGCTGTCTGTGAATCAGTGCTGGTGTACAATTCACCACAAAAGAATATTAGTGCTAGCTGTGCACATCATGATAATCATGAAGCACATAGCTAAATTACTTATGCATATGGAATGTGCATGCCCATAGTTGTGGAATGCAGTGGTGCAGTCCTATAGTGCACTCCATATAATTCATAAATGTGTGTCATTTAGCATGGCGCAACCATTTTGTTCCTTGTGTAGAATTAAGTGAGTGACCTTGGCACCTTGAAACACTGAGGAATGCAAGAATGCAAGAGCAGTGTCAGTGGTGCAACAAGTAGGCTGTGGTTTCTATTCCCACATCAGTTAGAGGGATTGTTGGAATTACAGTACAGCATAAGGGAGGGGTGCTGCATTCCTGACTGTGTCATCCTTCAGATGAGATGCTACACTGAAGTGCAATCTGCTTGAGCTGATGGCAGCTCAGATGGATGTAAATGATTCCATGGCACCTACTGAAAAGAGTAAGGGAAGTTTCCTGATGCCTGGGCCAGATTTCCACTAGTAGTATAAATACCATCTCAGGTCTCCCTTGAAAAGAAGCCACTAACCTAGTGGAGCTAACCTAGTTAACAAAGGATGAATAAATAAATGAATGAAAGACTCCAGTGTGGTGTGTCCATTAGAGCAGGATATTCTTGATATTCCTATATGGGAATTTCAGGGAGTATCAGCAAAATGTTTATGGCAGACCATTGTGAAAGGTGGATGTCTGGCAAAAGCTTGTTGGAATGGTGAGCAATGACACCTGCATTACCCATTCTGTTTAACAGTGCCAGCATTGATACAGTGACTGAAAGTGGAGCCACTCTGACTTTTTTATTTTTATTTTTTTATCATTTTTATTTATCATTTTGTTGACCGTCTAACTACAAGGACACCATACAATTATAAACAACACCAATATTGTAATGACGTTTCACATAAATGCAAGAGAAAATTGCAATAAAATGCAGAACTCCAAATCTGGTAATTGAAACTCAAACCTAGTGTCCTAACTGTCTGTGAGATATGGCTTAACCATATTTCCAGCATAATTAATTTCTCATATTTAATGCATGAATTTTGGAAAATATTGTACCAAGAAAAGACAGGGAGAGATATTGTTACTAGTAAACCTCATTCTAAACAACTGTCTCACACTTTAGGAAGATAGTTATTTCTAGTCTCAGTCACAGTTCGCATAACAAACAAATATATTGGATGTGTCTATCTGAAGTCAAAGAAGGCATCACAACTCCTAAAAGAGAAATGATTCCATTACAATTTTCTGGCAAAGTCATTATCCTTGGTGATTTTAACATTCCACAGAGATCAAGCTTAATAGATAATCTGGAAAATGGCATAGAATTATTTTGATTCACACATCTCATAACAATTCCATCCTGTAAAGACCCCAGAACAAAAAAACAAGAACATATTTGACTAGAAACTAAAGAAGTAAACACACAGAATTACATTAATAGAATCTTCCCAAATAACTTCAGTAACCAGAACCCATCCTTTGCTAAATGGAAAAGTGAACCATCAATTGCAAAAACAAGGATCAATACAATAAGAAACAGGAATAAGCTGGCTTTAGGTCTCATCAAAGAAGAGTTTGCATCTAAGACAAGCAGGTAGCAATGATTTAGCTCTTCAAACCTTCAATAACTTCACTGTATAGTTGTTAAAACCAATTTGCTCCAGCACAATCAGTCAGAATTAAGGTGAAGATTTTGGCATGACCTTGTATATGAGTCATATCAGCAAAAGCAAAACATCAGAGTGGAGAATCGTGGGTGCAACATACAGCAGATGCAGTACGGTAGCCAAAGAAGAGGTGGGTACAATACATTGTGACAATTCAAAGTGGTGGCATCTGATCCATGACAATGGGAAATAATAGAGATAAAACATAATAAAATTACACAATATGGTATGATACCTAGGCTAAACAGGGGAATAATTGGAAGACCCACATTGTACATTACACATAACCTTATCCACAGAAGATAAGGGGTGAGCTTGTCACATTCATCATCACTCACATAAGTGGGGGGTGACACAGTGATAGGTGATGGCAATGCTATAATATGTGGTATGGTTATAGGAGGTAAACATGGTAATAATATATTCTGGATAATTGTGGGGAATCAAGGATCACTTCCACCAGTGGGAGGCCATGCTACCATAATGCGGCCATTATTAGTGATCATTGTGTTGACTTGTGATGTAGGGGTTTATTGCCACCTGTTCAGGGAACAGGTGAAACTACAAGACAGAACATGCACACCCTGATGGGGTGTCATATGTGCTGTGCCCAAAAACAGCAATGTCTGTGATCTCAGTCATACCTAAAAAAAAGGGATTGTGACAGAGAAGGGGTACAACTATGGAGCCATGAGCAAACTGGATAAGAAATCCCAGGTGTTCTGTCAGAGATCCAACAATGATTATAACTTTGATGACACCTGCTAGCAGGAGTGACAGGTGACCACAGGAGACAGTAATGCTTGACAATGGTCTATGTAGTCTGAGTTGGGATGGCCTACACCTAACCTTCTTACAGCCGGAGACATCAAACCTGAGTGTAATTGCGATGCATCTATGGAGGCAGCCTTTGCCACCAGTAGCCTCAGCAGCACTGTGCACTGTTTGTTCCTATACTTCATGTCACTGCATGTTTTCCCACAAGCCATGGACCACAGCTGTAATCTCAACAATGCTGTGTGTAGCACTGATCTATATGTCTACTCATTAATGGTGAGTGTTCTAGCTCTAACAATGACCAATCTGGAGTCATGGCAGTAATGCAAGTCTAGGAGTCTGTCCTTATGCTGGGAATCTATACCTCAGAGGTGATATACAGGTAGAGCACATGAGGGATTCTCAGGTATAATATGTCAGTCATGCACAAAAGGTAATGCGAGCTCAGCCTGTATCTTTAAAGAGTCCTCTGTATCAATGAATGCAGGGATACCTCTCCACTGTAGTATTGCAGATAGTGACATTGTATTATCAGACTGTGCTATTTGTATGTTGTCATCATTGTCAGCTACTGGTGCCCTACTGATATCAGGCCTCTGTCATCCTGTTGTGCTGGACCTCCACCAGTGGAACCTGTGAAAGGATAAGCACATATGATGCAATTGTCAATCCACATACATACACCTCTTTAACCACCTTTGTGACATGCATAGTGGTTTTCATGAATAGGCAGCTACACGATATGTTAACAGACATACCTTATTATGGGATTTCTGTAGCTGTAGACTACTGGTGCCTATAAAGACAGATATGCAGATGGACCTTGGTCAGTCATTCCCTTAAAACATGCAGTGGACTTTGCTATTACTAACTTGGTGATACTGCTGCTGACACATGGGTGGTCAATGCCAGCCCAGTTCCCACATCAGTGCCTCACCCATTTATGTGGAACTACTTCTTTTATCTGGTGACACCAAAACCTCTTCAGCCTCTGAAAGCTGTTTCATTGCCAGTGGTCCAGCCACTGGTGGGCCTTTGTTTTTCCATGTACTGTGCCTTGTTGTTTTTATTGAAAATGATATCAAAAAACTTTTTGTCACAACTGTTATAGAGATCTATTATAGCTGTTCAGAGTTTTCACATCCTGCACAACCTACTACAAAATGTAATCCTGATAATGCTTGTCTGCAACCCCTTTTCTAAAGGTGTGCCTGCCATGTGTGCAAAGGACCTGCAGTAGTACTTCATTTCCCTTGCTAATGACCTTATTCAGCCTCTACCTTCCTTGTGTGGCATCCACAGTGCCTGTACACCTGTAGGGAAAAAAAACAAGTCAGTCAGTAGATGTATATAATCCACTGTGGGAGGAACATACCTGTGGCCACAATCATCTTCCCTTCATGTACCTAGTTATCAGCTTCAGTTAATTTTATGAATTGCCTCATTCTCCACACTTGTACACTGTAGCCATGACTCAAAATATGGCCATAGAACCCCATAACACTTGTGGTATTGTAATTTCCAAAGTTTCTGATGTTTGCAATTTGCACTTCCCCAACCACAAGCAGAGGATAGAAGGCCATGCTCATGTCATGGGTTCCATGTTACACATATACCATGACATCTGCCTCATGGTTACTAACATCCACCTCAGGTTGTTTTTTCTTGTTGAAGTTCTTTACCAGGCAGGACGCTGACCTTAACTCAGTGATGTTTTGAACTTACAAAATATTTAATAAAATTCCTTTGTTTCACAGTTCCACCTTTGTATGGATCATTGTGCAAAATGCCACTGACCCTTTATATCATGCTGACAAGAGTCATTTAGTGAGTTGATTACTAATAAACCAATTAGTGCTGCTGTCTGTGAACCAGTGCTGGTGTACAATTCACCACAAAAGAATATTAGTGCTAGCTGTGCACATCATGGTACTCATGAAGCACATAGCTAAATTACTTATGCATATGGAATGTGCATGCCCATAGTTGTGGAATGCAGTGGTGCAGTCCTATAGTGCACTCCATATAATTCTTAAATGTGTGTCATTTAGCATGGCTCTATCATTTTGCTCCTTGTGCAGAATTAAGTGAGTGACCGTGGCACCTTGAAACACTGAGGAATGCAAGAATGCAAGAGCAGTGTCAGTGGTGCAACAAGTAGCACACTTGCTTTTGGTACAGTAGGCTGTGGGTTCTATTCCCACATCAGTTAGAGGGATTGCTGGAACTACAGTACAGCATAAGGGAGGGGTGATGCATTCCTGACTGTGTCATCCTTCAGATGAGATGCTGCACTGAAGTGCAATCTGCTTGAGCTGATGGCAGCTCAGATGGATGTAAATGATTCCATGGCACCTACTGAAAAGAGTAAGGGAAGTTTCCTGATGCCTGGGCCAGATTTCCACTAGTAGTATAAATACCATCTCAGGTCTCCCTTGAAAAGAAGCCACTAACCTAGTGGAGCTAACCTAGTCAATAAAGGATGAATAAATAATGAATGAAAGACTCCAGTGTGGTGTGTCCGTTAGAGCAGGATATTCTTGATATTCCTATATGGGAATTTCAGGGAGTATCAGCAAAATGGTTATGGCAGACCATTGTGAAAGGTGGATGTCTGGCACGAGCTTGTTGCAATGGTGAGCAATGACACCTGAATTACCCATTCTGTTTAGCAGTGCCAGCATAGATACAGTGACTGAAAGTGGAGCCACTCTGACTTTTTTATTTTTATTTTTTTATTTTTCATTTTTATTTATCATTTTGTTGACTGGGAAAGTCCGACTAGGACAGAGCCTATTTTCAGCGGAGGCCTGGGGAGAAACGCTCCAGACGCATATCTTTGGATTGTGGGAGGAAACCAGAATACCCGGTGGGGTGATAGAGTTTCAAGAAAAGACTGAAATGTAGTGTAAGTATTTCATTTAATGCCACTGTTTCTAGTATCTTAATCACTGTATCTGTATACTTAAAAGTACATAGTTTGATTGGTGGAGGAGTAGCAGCTGACTATGGTTGGGTGTTGCAGAAGATGGGAGTGCATCTCCTAACAGCAAGATGTTTATGATATCTGTGCCAGTCACTGCACAACTGCAATTTTGTTTGCAGCATATGTGTATAATATTTTTCTTGTTGTTGTGTCATCCATCTGCAGGTCCAGTTGAGGAAAAAAGAAGAGATGAGAATACAGTCATTTCAGATTGTCTGGGCTAATGCTTTTGAGACTGTGTTACCAGAGGCCAACAGGTCTGCCTCTCAAGAGGGACATGATGGTACCCCTGGTGGTGGTTACCTGGAAGAGTCACTAGTGTCCCTCCTGTCTGAATTTTAGGAGAGAAACAAAGGAGTCCCTTCTAAAGGTGGAACATTGGGTTTAGTCTGGTCTTAGAGTGTCAGTCATGGAGGATGGTGGCTGCTGTGGTGAATCAACAACTGGCTGCCCACTGTCTGGCAAGATGCAGCATCATCTGGCATTGTTGGTGAAGCTGTTTGGCTGGCTGGCCTCAACAACCAAGCTACCAATGGAGCAATTAGCCCATACCAATCACCGCACAGTTGAGTGATATCAGAGATTGTTGCCCTTTAAGCAAGCCTGGTATAGATTCATGCCAGGCCTCATTCTGTGCCTTTCTTGACATTTCCTCTACCATAGCTGTCATTTCCCATTACTTGTTCTTTATACAACCCTCCCAATCATCACTTGCTCATCCTTTTCATGTCAATGTATGTCTACTGTCCTCACCATCCTTATACCTTGGCCCTGTCTGAGTCTATGTTTGTCTACCCACCCCTGCTAACTGCCCTTCTCCACCGATCCCATCCATAGTCATCCCACGCTAACCTCCCCTCATGCACATCTTTCCCTCATTTGTAAATACTATCAAATGTGCTCCTTTTCTAAAAAAAAAAAATTACCCTTTCTTCTACTTCATCTTTCATATCTTATGGTTAGTGTTTTGTGTTTCCCCTCTGCTTCTATTGCTCTTTCCTTTCATACCTTTGTATCTATCTTTTTTTCTCATTTGTATGATAAATAATGTTGTCACTTTGCTGTCTACACCTGTGATGGCCTATCTGGTGGCCTCCATGCTGGCCTTTTTGTATCAGACGAGTACAAGATGTAGCTGTGCAGTGCTGCATTTTGCATGTGGGCACACACTCCAGCCTATTTTAGCTATGACATCTGTCACATTGGTGATGCTCACTACTGTAACACTGCTTTTGCCATACAGCAGCCTAGTGCTTTTGTTCCATTATTTCTGGACCTCTATTTTTGATGCAGCCCTTTGGTTGGTATACTGACACTATTCAATGCTTAACATATGTCGTACAATCTTTGAACTTCTTTTTACCACATAAGATCATAGGATCATAGATGGTTACTGGGCTAATGGCCCTGGGGCCCTTATAAGCCTAGTCAAGTTCCAACCCTTTTTCCTAAAGCATCATTGTTTCAAGCAGAGCTAAATCAGCACCTACTTCCCCTATCCAGGAGTGATGAAGGTGAGACCCCAAGGTGAATTTACGATTTCCCATCCAGTCATCCAAATTATGCTTAACTAAGGACAATAAAGGGCTCTGCTTAACCTGAAATAGAAGTTTGATCCAGAGGAGTGGCAACCTTTGGGAAACAAATCTGTCTCTCCAGCAAGTCCTGTTGATGTCACATAATAGGTTAAGGTCCCTAGATTGAGTGCATCAAGTACCATTTGACTTATGGATATGCAGCATTTCCGTTAAAGCAGGATCTGGGATTGCTTTAAACACAAGGCACAAATTTCCTCAGAGTAGTCTGTATGACACAGAGTATAGAGACAATGAGTTCAGTCTGTCAACATATGATATGTGCTAAAAGCCTTGAATTTTCTTTATAAGAAACCTTTGAGGTCTTTCCAATTGCTTCAGGTTCCTGGTAAGCTACATACCAAAGGTAGCACTGTACTCTATTATTGGTCTGATGAAGGAAGAGTACAGGGGGGGGGTTATGACCTCTTTTTGTTCTGGAAGCAATGTCCTTACTTATGAGATGGACAATGTAGAAAGCCCTTCTTACCACTGTAGAGACATGGCGGTTAAAGGAGAGGTTGCTATCAACCTGTGTGCCCAAATCTCTCATCACAGATTGAGAGCTTAAGGTGTTGTTAATGATGTGGTAATTTGCAGGGATGTCACCCTTGCTGAAGGGAACGATGATGTATTTTTTGCATTTAGTTTGAGCCCATGACTTTGGCACCAATCATTGGCCTGTGTAAGACTTTCTTGTAGGATGTCAACATCGCTTGGGGACTCTATGACCGCCCCTAGTTTGCAGTCATCTGCAAACTTTGTCAACCATAAACCTTTTGTTTTTGCCTGAATATCCAAGAAGTAGATTCCAGATAATAGGAGCCCCAGCACTGAACCCTGTGGAACACCACTGGTTACAGATCTGCTGGTGGAGGTTGAGTCCCCTATTTTGACTGTGTATCTTCTATCAGTGAGCCAGTTTGCAACCCACCTGACAATATACAGGTTTATCCTCAAACTGAGTGAGTTTATCAATGATGCCAGAGTGCAGAATAGTGTCTAAGGCCTTATCTAAGTCTAAGTAGGCTGTATGTACAGATTTACTTTCATCCAGGGCTTTGGTGACTGTCTTAAAGAAGTCCACCAAGTTTAATAGGCACAATCTCCCTTTAATGAAGCCAGACTGGATCAGGTCAATCAAGTATTAGCACTGTATATTTGCCTATAAATCTCATCCACAGCCTTTCTTCACAGTATTCATCATAGCTTACTTCAAAAAATACCTCTATGAAATACATTTCCAGAATATGGATCCAATATTTTTAGGTGGTCTGAATTTAACTGCTCCTAAGAAAGTAATCCCTTTGCCTTTGTTTTTCTTACCCAGACACCTCAGTTTCAATATCTGCTTCTTCAGGATGTAATGTAATGAATGTAATATGACAAATGGAATTGTTTTGCATTTTGTTTCATTATTTGCTTCACTGAACCCATTTGCTTCAGCTCTGTCTTCCAGTTTCCTGGGAGATACTTTGCATTCTCCACTCACATAAAGCTTTCATCTGCCACACTTTTTTGTTAGTAATTTGAATTCCATATTCTTTATCTATCATTCTTTCCTTTGTTTTGCATTCCTATGTTATAGAAACAAAACAAAACAAACAAACATCTTAACTTGTACAGTTTTATTTTTTAACTAGATCTTAGGTAATACCCCCAATCCCACCTTTACAAATAGGTTACCAGCCTTCTGCTGAGATTTATCAACTTATTTGATACTAGTAAATAAAATACATTGACAAATAAATAAAATATTACATGAGGTGGTAATATGGTCTGTTAAACAATGCAGGGAATTGAGAAAAGCCTTATTATATCCAGCAGAGAGATGTGTTAATAATTTCATCAACTCCACTTGTAAATTATAGGACTCTATCAAGTCTTTATATCTCTTCCAGTGCTCCTAGATAACCATGACTACCAATATATGCCTATTTTTCTGCCATGATTCTGATATTTTCTGTAAGTATATATCACTTATTATTGTAATAAAAATAAACAAAAAAAATGTTTTGCTGCCCTTGACCAGGCTCATAACCAAAATGGTTCTTTAGATAAGTTCACCCTATACAAGGTATATGACAGGTGTTGATACAAGGCAGTTGTGTCACAAGATAATTTAAACCTTACCAATGTCCACAGTCATGTTGATTCCTTCTTTTCAAGTAGGGCAAAGCAGGTCAGTCCTGGAGTAAATTTATTGGTACTCATCCAATCATCCAGGTTTAAATTGAAGGATTCTAAAAGGCCGCGTGTTTAATTTCCAGGCAAATTCTGTTCCAGAGGTGGTGTAGGCATGGAGCAATACATTTGTCTCTCCAGTGCCATTTATTTATGTGCTGGTAAAGATTTAAATTCTTTCTGGAGCTATTTCCTGTGCCCTGGATACAAGTTCTGATTCCTTCCACCTTCATCTGACTACTGTGTGGCTCTGTGCACATCATTTAAAAAGTGAGTGCTCTCACATCACCCCTGAAAAAGAAGAATTGCATCAGGTTTGCTTACTTGGTAAACAAATGGATAATGAAATTGACTTTTGAAGATACAGGAGATCAAAGAGGATTGTGACCCTAATGATGAGGAAAACAAGGCAAAAGCCATTCCCTGCAAAAGCAAGTAAAGGGGCAGCACTTCCTGCTATCTGAAGGACGTCAGGCAAACAAGCTTCTTGGTTAGGAACCTCAGGGTACTTTCCAGTTACTTAGCATGTCTAGAAAGGTATATCCAGAGGGGCATTGTATGCAACAATTGGTCTAATTAGGGATGCATACAGAGGACTGATAGCTTCTTTAGACCTGGAAGATAATCCTTTAGATATTAGTTGTGTTCAGTAGAAGTATTGCCTGATGACTATTGCTAAATGGTGGTCAAAGTAGGAAGAAATACTGGAGCAGGATCAAAACCCCCTACATTATTGTTTTGCAACAGGGTATTAGATATACTGTA
>NC_056742.1:327385906-327423406 GCF_019279795.1 Protopterus annectens
CATTGTGGGATGTTGGGGGCAAAGCCCCAACTTAATTTTGTGTTTAAATTTTTTTTTTGGGGAGAAGCAAATTTTTTCCCTGGGAAAAAAATTTGCTGTTCTTTGTGTTCGCTTTTTTGTGGTTTTGATATTATTATCGGTTCGATGAAAGAGCGTTCGCTCTTTTCATCATGCGATAATATGATATAGGCACTTGTTTTCAATATGAAGTATATGTGGGGCTAAGCTATTATAACTGGTTACATAGGGCATGACCTGTAGATGATAAACATTAGTATGCATAGGAAGTGTGGTGCTTTGAGGTGCAGCATGACGTGGTGTGGGGTGGGTGACAAGGCATGGTATGTGCATGTATGTGTGTGTGTGTGTGTGTGTGTGTGTGTGTGTGTGTGTGTGTGTGTGTGTGTGTGTCTGTGTGTGTGCTGCCCTTAAGATGAGATGTTAAGTCAAGATCTTTACTCTTTTTAATTTCTCTAAATCTTTGGGGTTTCTAATACCATGATGGGAATGGACTCCATTCCTAAGTCAAAGTATGATTAAAGTTTATGAAATTAGTATTGTTTCATTCTTTGATGTCAGCCAAAAGTGCTCTTCGCAGCACCCACAATGTGCCCAGTAATGACTCCTTCTGCAATTCGTATGGAGTTACATGTATTGATAGCATATCTAAATATGATTGTAGACTATTTTTATAAGACCCATTGCTCCTACTAGTATTGGAACTGTCTGGGTATCCTTCTTCCACATTGCTCTCGTTTCTGCTTGCAAATCCTGATATTTTAGAACTTTGTGAATCTCTGTACGCAGGTAACTGTAGTCACTGGGTGTGGTGATTTCAATGATCAATGCTAGTTTTGTCTTCTTTTCCTGGACCACTATATCCAGTTTTCTAGCATCTATCTTTTGAATTTTTGGTAGTAGATGATCCCATGTGATGTAGACTTCGTCATTTTCTGTGATGCTTTGTGGTTTACGTTTCCAGTGTTTTTCAGCCACTTAAATACCATAATGTTTGCACAATCCCCAGTGCAACAGTCTCGCCACATTATTATGCCTTTCAGTATACAGTCCTTCTGCCATTAGTATGTCACAACCAGCAATGAGGTGTGCGACTGTTTCCAGTTTGGTTTTGCAAAATCTACATTTATCAGTTTCTCCCACATGGTCAATGGACTTTGCAAACCAGCGTGTACATAGCCCACTATCTTGGGCCGCCAATATTAACCTTTCATCTCTTAGTTTGAATTCACCTCTCTTTAACCATTCCTGCATTCATTCCTGATCAACATGAGGTTCTTCCAGAAGTTTTCTATACTTGCAACTACATTTATGCATTTTCCACATTTATTGCCTTTTCATCTGGTCCTTCACCTTATATTGTTTCTTTTGTTTTTTTTTGGCACATTCAATTGCTGCCTGATTTTTAGCTACTTCTGGTTTGATTTCCATTCCTGCTTGATCCCGATATGCTTCTACTAGGTTAAGCAGAGAAGTCAACTTAGATTTATTCTACTCATGTTTCAAAACTTTCACTATATTTGGATCCTGTGAGGTCAGCAAATATATGTGGAGTCCTATGATTGCAGATATGTGCATGTAATCAATTTCAAGGAGGCCCATCCCTCCGTCGGAAAGGAGAATATATAATCATGGTATGCACTGATTTTTATAGATCATTTGGTGCGCATGAAGCATCCTTCTTGTTTTAATATCTAATCTATCCAACATGTTGTGGGGCCAATCAATCACTCCAAAACTGTAAGTTAGGACAAGAAGAGCAAATTGGTTTATAGCTTGGATTTTGTTCCTAGATGTCAATGCTGTTTTCAGGATTAATTTAAGTCTTCTAAAGTATTCCTTACTAAGTTTTATTCACATTTATTCATGTTTTATTGCTGATTTTTCATTCCCAAGTATTTATACACTCCCTGTTGCTTAAGTTCTTTTATATCACATTCTTGTCCCAAACTGATGTTTTCCTGGTGCTGCAATTTTCCTGCTTTAAAGGTCACTTTTGCACATTTATCAAGACCAGATGACATTCTAATAACTGTCTTTCAGATTTTTCCTGGTTAGGGGTTGCCACAGCAGATCTCTGATCTGCTTATGATTGGTAGTGATTTTTATGGTGAAAAGAAACCAAGGAAACGAATAAATGAATAAGATGAATTATCAGGTTAGGCAGGAAAACCAGGTACTCCAGGGTAATCGTTGTAGAATAAAAACATCCACTTTATTTCACAATAGACTACGATGTACAGCAACCAACAAAGAAAAGTTTTAGCGCTTTCATCATTGACTGAGACTTCATCAGAAACAATGAATGAAGCAAATAGACCATTTAAATATATCATGCAATTAACTTTGCTGTGATGTCATCAATTAAAATTGATTAATTATTGTTTAAAGAAATATGAACCTGGTTCCCTTGTTGTATACAGAATACATCAATGAAATATATTATAAATATTGAATATTAAAAAATTGAATGTATTACGCATCCCAAATTAAAAAAATAAGAATAAGTGGATGTTTTTATTCTACAACTATTACCCTGGAGTACCTGGTTTTCCTGCCTAACCTGATAATTCATCTTAGTGATTTTTATGGTGTCGAGGTTACCAGCCCGGCGCCCAACTTTCAGAGAAGGCACACCCACACACGCATGCACCTACCTGCATGTCTTTTAAATTTCAGTAGATCACAGGGAGGATATGCAGACTCCACACAGAAGGCACTCCAGCCGAGAATTGAACCGGAGAGCCTCTTGCTGTGATGCAACAATGCTAACCACTGCACGACCGTGGCCGACTACCAAATGGCATTCTAATATTATCTGAAAAAGTTTTGATGACCTGCAGCTGTACTTTCAGTTCGTCATCTGATGAACTATACAGTTTTAAATCATCAATGAAGAGAAGATTAGAAGTCTTTAGACTCTGTTGTGTTCTAGGAGCCAAATTATAGCTATGGCCTAAGCTGTTAAGTAGACAGCTTAATGGGTTAAGGGCAAGACAGAATAGCAGCAGTGACAGAGAGTCACCCTGGAATATCCCCCTTTGAATTTTTATCCCTGGGATAATAATTTGCCCTTTATCATGGCTTAATTGCAAAGTGGTCTGCGACTGTTTCATGGTTACTGTAATGTAGTCCATTAGTGTAGGGTGTATCTTATACATTTTTAAGCACTCTTTTATCCATGAATATGGGATACTATCAAATGATTTTTTTTGTAGTCAATCCATGCCATACTTAGATTCTTCCCCTTTTACATTTCTCCACTATGACTTTATTTAACAACAAATGATACTTTGCTCCATATGACTTTCTTTTATTGCCCTTTTGTTCCACTGCCATAATTGGGTTTTCTTCTAAATGACTATAAACTTTGTTGGCATCAATTCCAGTGTATAGTTTATAAGTCGTCAGAAGGCAAGTTATTGGTCTATAATTTTTGGGGTAGCTTGCAGGTTCACTCAAGTAGAAACATTGTTTTACCTGTTGTTAGCCAAGTTGGTGTCTGTTTGGGGTGCTCATACAAATAGTTCTTACTCATGGCTACATCTACATGTTGATACTTTTAACCAAAAGTTAGGTTCTGCATCTGGGCATAAGGTTTTCCATTTAGAGGCTTTTATTAACTTTGTTTCAATCTCTCTGGCTGTTACTTCATCCCATTTCATATCCTGCACTTTTAAACTTCTTATTCTTTCTTCCACTTCTTCTGTCCATTTAGCATCTTTGATATGTTCCACAGGATCTTCATAGATACTTCTCCAAAATGTATCTATTTCCTCTTTTTTTGGTAGTCTTTCAATTCCTTTTACCTCGTTTCTCAGTTCTCTATAAAACTTTTTTTGGGTCATCAGTCATCATCTTCTTTCGACTGTTCCCGTTAGGGGTCACCACAGCAGATCATCTGTTTCCATTTCTTCCTGTCCTCTGCATCTTGCTCTGTCACACCAACCACCTGAATGTCCTCTCTCACCACATAAATAAACCTTATCTTAGGCCTTCCTCTTTTCCTGTTACCTGGTAGTTTCATCCTTAGCATATTTTTCCAAATATACTCAGCATCCCTCCTCATTACATGTACAAACCAATGTAATCTTGCCTGTCTGGCTTTGTCACCAAACCTTCCAACCTGGGCTGACCCTCTAATTTACTTATTCCTAATCCTGTCCACCCTTATCACACCCAGTGCAAATGTTAACATCTTTAACTCTGCCACATCCAGCTCTAACTCCTGCCTTTTTGTCATTGCCACTGTCTCCAACCCATATAACATAGCTGGTCTCACTACCCTCTTGTAGACCTTCCCTTTCACTCTTACTGGTACTCATCTGCCACAAATCACTCTTGACACTCTTCTCCACCCACTCCATCCTGCCTGTACTCTCTTCTTCACCTCTTTTCCACACTCGCCATTACTCTGAACTATTGATCCCAAGTATTTAAACTCATCCACCTTCGCCACCTCTACTCCTTGCATCCTCACCATTCCTCTATCCTCTCTCTCATTCACACACATATATTCTGTCTTAGTCCTGCTGACCTTCATTCCTCTTCTCTCTAGAGCATATCTCCACCTCTCCAGGGTCTCCTCCACCTGTTCCCTATTCTCACTACAGATCACAATGTCATCTGCAAACATCATAGCCCACGGGGACTCCTTTCTGATCTCATCTGTCAACCTGTCCATCACCATTGCAAATAAGAAAGGGCTCAGAGCTGATCCTTGATGTAATCCCACCTCCACCTTAAACACATCCGTCACTCCCACCGCAGACCTCACCACTGTCACACTACCCTTGTACATATCCTGTACCACTCTTACATACTTCTCTGACATTCCCGACTTTCTCATACAATACCACAACTCCTCTCTAGGCACGCTGTCATATGCTTTCTCTAAGTCTACAAAAACACAATGCAACTCCTTCTGATCTTCTCTGTACTTCTCCATCAACACTCTCAGAGCAAACATTGCATCTGTAGTGCTGTTTCCTGACATGAAACCATACTGCTGATCACTAATCATCACGTCCCTTCTTAACCTACCTTCCACTACTCTGTCCCATAACTTCATGCTGTGACTGATCAATTTAATCCCTCTGTAGTTACTACAGCTCTGCACATCACCCTTATTCTTAAACATCGGTACCAGAAACACTTTTTCTACATTCCTCTGGCATCTTCTCACTTTCCAAAATTTCATTAAACAATTTGGTTAAAAACTCCACTGCCATTTCACCTAAACACCTCCATGCTTCAACAGGTATGTCATCTGGACCAACAGCCTTTCCATTCCTCATCCTCTTCATAGCTATCCTTACTTCCTTCTTGCTAATCCATTGCACTTCATGATTCACTATCCCCACGTCATCCGACCTTCTCTCCCTTACATTCTTTTCATTCATCAACCCCCTCAAAGTACTCTTTCCATCTGCTCAACATACTCTCCTCGCTTGTAAGTATGTTTCCCTCATTATCCTTTATCACCTTTACCTGCTGCACATCTTTCCTAGCCTGATTCCTCTGTCTAGCCAATTGGTACAGGTCCTTTTCTCCCTCCTTAGTGTCCAACCTTTCATACAACTCTTCATATGCCTTATCCTTAGCCTTCGCCATCTCTCTCTTTGCCATGCACCTCATCTCCTTCACTCCTGTCTACTTTCTTCATCTCTCTGACAATCCCACTTCTTCTTTGCCAACCTCTTTCTCTGTATACACTCCTGTACTTCTTCATTCCACCACCATTTGGGTCATCAATAAATTGCTTATTTTGTACTTTTCCTTTATATTTATCTGTGTATTTTCTAAGTTTTTCTGCCTGTGCTGAAATTTTTAGTTTATTTGCGATGGTGCATGATAGATCCTGGTCTGTTCTAATACTGCACATTGCTTTTATCATGTCTATCTTTCTTAGTATTTTTGTTGATCTATTCTCTCTTCTATAGTCTTCTAACAGTGACACTTCTTGTCTTAATTGCTTTATAGTTTTCTCTGTTAGATACTTCCATGATGGTATTTGATTTCTCCCCTTCCTTTCCCTCTCTACCCTGTGTTCTTGTGGTAGAACTTTATCAGTTATTAATTTAGCAGCACAGTAATATATCCTATTTACTTCTGTTATATCGCATGGATCTCTATGGACAATCCTAATTACTGCATTCATTTGTTTTATCAGACTTCTGACATTTTGGGTTTTATTGACCTTCTGCACTCTATTTCTCTCCTTGATCTTAATATATCTATCCATGTCTATTAAATCAAGCAATTCGTCTCTTAGCTCATTTACTTCCAAACTGTGGCCACATCCCTTGTTTATCGTTTCCTGCAGGCATTCTATACAAAGTTCTATAGCATCTTCCTGTGTCACCTTCTCTTCAATTTCATCCTGTGCCATTTGTTGCTCTGTCATAATGGTACTCACTGGCCTATCACTCCTCAACATTGACAGCAACAGTTTCCACAGTTTTCTGTTCCTTTCCTTACTGTGTAGCTTCAAGTGAACGTTTATATTGGTTTCCTATGGAAAGCTTCAAAATATCTTGATATAGCACCTGACCAATTGTTTCCTGCTCCACTGGTTTCCCCTTAATTTGGATATCTATTGCTCTAACCTGTTGTGGTGTTTTCTGCTTTTTATTTTCTACATTGAATTCTTCACTTTGCAGGTATTCCATAACCTCAGTTTCTATTTCGTTAACTTCTCCGTTACTAATCTCCTTTTCTTCTTTTTCTCTTTGTCTTCTTATTTTTTGTGTTGTAAAGTTTTCCATGTCCATATTCCTTTGCCTGTATTTCTCTTCAAATATCTTTGGTGCTGCTCTTTTTGTATTTGGTTAGTTTTGCTTTCTCCTTTGCATAAATATTACAACATATTAAATCTCTTTTTCTTTCCCATGTCCATATTTCTTCTTCAGATGTCTCCTGATCTTCCTTTTTCTCCTTACTTTGGGGACTCACTGCATCATGCCGTGATGTAACCTGTTTTATACCTTCTACACCAAAACCTTCACTTCGCAGGCACTGCATAACTTCAACTTCTATTGTTTTAGCTTTTACTTTACTAATCTTCGTTTCTACATTCAATCGTTCTGATATTATTTTTTTATTGTGAAATTTTCCATATCCAAATGCGTTTGCCTGTATTTCTCTTCGAATATCTTTGGGCCTGCTTTCTTTAAATTTATTAATCTGGCTTTCTCCTTTGCATAAATATTGTAACATATCAAATCTCTCTTTCTTTCCCATGTCCATATTTTATACTTTTTAAATAGCTCAAGGTTTTGTTGCTTATATTTTTGCACTTCCTCAGATGCTTCGTTTTCCAAACAGATAAAAGTTTCTTGATCGATATACTGTTTTTCACAAATCTGTTGTATTAATGAATGCAAATTTTCATTTGAAGCTTCTGACAGTTTTTCCTTATGGAAATATTTTTCTTTCCTCTAATTTCTGTCTTAATAATTTTGTATATCTTGTGTCTGGAAATTCTGGCCTTCTTGTATAATAGTAACAATACACAATTTCTTTCTTATCCTCAGTAATCCACTCTGTCATCTTTGTGGCTCTTCTTTGGCCTATCAGATTTTGTGATTTTTATGGACTGCTACTTCCTTCTACAACAGGTGGGCCAACCTCCTCCTGGGTCTGACCTGGCCCCATTGTAGGAATGTTTCCGTATTTTGAGGATTCTACACTGCCATTTTTTCCAAGTCCCATCTGGCTGAGTTGGTGATGGCTCAGGAAGATGTAAAAGATCTCAGGCCATTTAATGGAAAATGAGTAGAAGAAGTTCCCCAGTGCCCTGGCCAACTTTACCTTTTACTAATGCATGGTAACCTTAACCCTAATCCTGTCCCTGCCCTGAACCCTAGCCATACATCTTACCTTAGAAAATCCCTTTCCTTAAGATTACACTGCACAATAGACTTCAAAATACAACACATACATTAGCACAAATACTCAGCACCAATTCTGTCTCCTTGTCTAACCCTGAACTAAAAACATTAAATATATCCTATTTTCAAGCCCTTACTCTATTCCTAACCCAAAAACATCCTCACCCACAAATTCATACCTGTAATGCATTAATATCCCAACCTCCCTACTTATCTTATCCAAATTTGATCAACTTGCTTTGACATCTGCTGGCCTCAGCAATACTCAAGTTCAACCACTATTGAACCACTTTCAACACTCAACAAAGTGAATATGTGACAAATTGACATATATATCTACATATATCCGCAACCCTAATGGTAGGTCCTATAACCCTAGATAAAGGGTGTGATAGAAAATAGATAAATGGCATACTATGTAGACATTTTTGCTTATCTGCAATATTAGCATGTCATTAAATTTGTATCTGCATCTTCTGTTCATCATCAGAAGTATATCTAAATTCTTGTTAATTCATCAGATCTACTAAATATTTAATTAAACCATGTTTGTGTTAACTGTTAGAAATGTAATTAAAAGTTCACACACTGCATACAAAAAACATAGACACATACACAACTACTTGAAACTCTACCCCATCTAGGATAACCCCCAGACCCAAACATTATTTAATTTAAAAAGGAAAATGAAAGGTAAAGAAAGAAACAGATAAAGAAGAAAGTGCAACCACATTTTCTAGTCACTTGAATGTAAAAAAGTATCTGTTCACACTACACCTACAAAATATACTCTTGAAAGTAAACTCTTCCCCTTAAATTTACTAATGGGAAATAAAATGTGTTATATTTATGATTAAAAAAATGAATACTAAAATACAGAAGAAAACACACTGAGCAAAACTAGCTAATAAGAAATCAGTATTATGGACAAAATTACCAGAATCCAACTAACTATGTTTAAACTGCCGAAAAGTATTACTATTCTGTAAAGCTAACAATTCCTACCCCACCCTTCTCTAAAATAACAGAGCAAGACTTTCAAATAACTTTAATAAAAAATAATAAAAAAAGAGAAATTAACATAATACTTTAGCTGGAAAGCTCTCACGAGGCATAAATTCACAAAACCCTATGAAAGTTGCCTAATGCTGTATTGAAAAGATACCTTGTACAATTTGTGCATTCAGTTGAAGATGGCCATATAAAGATCCATTCAAATTAAAATAAAATAGAAGTTCTTGACCAAGTCAACACTGATCACAATGTGGCTGCTGTAGTATATATAGCTGAATGTTAATCCTGTAAGATCTTTTATCAGGGTAAACCTCACGTAAACTCTTTAGTCTCATTTCCTTTAAAAAAACAAAACAAAAAAAAAACAAGAGTAAGGCCAATGCCTTTTTCAGGCAAAGTACTAATTGTAGTAATTAAAAAAAAATCTTGTTTATTGACTTAAAGCAGATACACCAAGGTATTTGAGGTGGTAATATGGTGACATACACATGGTGACATACACTGGTGATTTCATAAGATGCTGACAAACCCTCAAGTCTGAATGATCAAATTACTAGTGAATGGTTGCTTGTAATGAGACCATTAAAATAAATGTATCATCTCTCCATATGAGTTTTTACATGGCCATCATTTTAAACAGTTAACCCTGCATCATGTGGCTTATTTTCAAGTTATTTATTGAATATGTTTAGTGCATTGTTTCATTCAGAAGAAGTCAATTAAACTGTTGGGGCAAATTGCTAATTCCTTTAATTAAAAAAAAAATGTTTACCATTTCTCAGCTGTGCTTCTGTTAATTTTTTCTTTTTGTTCTTGCTGCAATGTTATTTTTATTTTGTATTCAGTTCATTATAAACTAAGAAGAAGTTAACTGTCAGTAACCTATAAGTAGACTATAATATTAGTTTCCTTAGCCTTTCTAAATGGCTTTTTAATGCCTGTCTTTTTCTACTATGAAAATGTATTCTATTGCATGTCCTGTTATGGGGGTCTGCTTTATGTAATAAATGGGGTATCTTCTACTGTATACAAGTCAGTCTAGGTCATTGCCAGGTTCACTGGTCATCATGAACAGATGCAGATAAAATATTTCACACTGCCTACCTTGACCCGTCCAAGGCATTTGACACAATACCCCCACTCGAGCATTGTTGACAATTTTAAAGTACAAACCCTTATGTCACTTAACGGATAGCAAGCTGGCTGACAGTTCGGACTCAGGAAGTTAGAACTGGGGAGTCCACCTCTACAAAGAGGCCAGTCACAAGCAGAGTTCCTCAGGGACCAGTCCTGGGACTGCTCCTTTTTGGAATTTACTTCTCTGAAGTCAAGGCCAGTGTCATTGACCTCTGGTTGAATACATTTGCAGATGATTGCAAATTAGGAGCTGTCATTGAAATGGCCACTGACACAAATGTTCTCCTTGAAGGGCTGACACAGACAAACAACTGGAGCCATAGAATAAAACTACATGCCAAGAAATGCATTATACTATCTATCAGGAAGTCATCCACCCCTGGAAATATCATATTGAGAACACACACCTAAGAGTTGACCCAGAAGTCAGACACTTAGGGAAACACATAGACAGCAATCTAGCCTTTGACCATCATGTGTCTACAGTAGTGAGAAAATCATTCTCTGCTGTGCAACTTATAAACAAAGTTATGCCACCTAATAAGTCATTGTTCCACTGTACTCTGCATTCATCAGACCTATCATTGAGTACAATGCTCCATTTGGTATGTACCTAACCAGGCATATCCAACAATTGGAATGTCCACAGAGGTTCTCACTAAAATAATACTGGGCATAAGTAACATGTCCTATGCAAACTGCCTCAAGGTCCTATCCCTGTATTCTGTCTCCTACAGACTATTGAGGGGAGATATATGCCTGCCATACAAAGCATTGTTAGACCCCACTTTGATGGACCTCCTGCATATCCACAAAACAAACATCACCAAAATTACCCATTCTAAAGACTTAAACCTTGCCTGTGATATAAATCAGGCCTGCTGAAGAGACAGGTATGTATCCCAGAGACTACCCCTTCTCTGGAACAGGCCCCCCATTCACGTGAAGCAGACATCTTCCCTAATCCAATTGAAATGTAACTTCGACAGTTGGATGGGGAACAGGAAATTGATCCCTAGTTTAGCCTCTGTCTCTAACTGACACAGACAGCCTATAAATGGTTCATCTCCCAGGTCCCTGATTGTAAATATTTCACCTTCAAGCCTCTGCTTACACTTATGAAGGGTATCAGAACTTGTCAGAGATTTGGAATGCATGGCTAGGCTTAAAAAGCCCTTTGTGGTCATTAGCCTAGTACACAACTATGAGCCAATGAACCTATGAAACTCATTCCCTAAACCTACAGTACAAAGTATTTCATTATTATTACACATCAGTTGCCCATATATTCTGTACTTTCATATTATTTTTTATTTCTTTGTTAAATTATTTATTTATTTATTTATTTATTTATTTATTTATTTATTTTTGCGGGGGATAGTCCATCTAGGAAAAGTCCATTTTTAGCAGAGTTCTGTGGAGAGAAGATTGACTTAAAATACTTAGGGTGACACAAAAAGCAATTATTAATCTGTGTGAGCTTCCAGATAAAGCTGCTTTGTAACCATTTTGGATTTATAACTGCCATACATTCACTGTCTCTTGTCTTTTGCTCCTGTTTGTTGCAGTTTAACTATAAAGGTAATATTTTATTGGTGTTTTTTTAGTTTAGATTTATGGCCAGCAAGCACATGATTGCATTATGTTATTTAACTTCCATGGGCTTATATCCATCTGACATGTGAGAGAAGCTGAGAAGTAGCATTTTTTTAAATTTAAGATAAGTAGAATGGGACGATACTTATTCCATGTGATCTTCCTGATAAACTTGTTGTGTTGCCTTTCTGGATTTCTTGTTTTATAGTTCGCATAGTTACAGTGCTTAATGATTTTTATCTTGTTTTATTGTAGTCTGTTTTAATTTAAAATTTATTATCTTAAAGTTTTTGTTTAGAGACAGTTAGCAAACATTTTCATTGCATTCTATGACTGCTAAGTGTTTAACTCTATATGAACTGTGAAAACTGCTGAGAAGTAGTCTTTATATTTGAGATAACCAGAACAGGACAAACTTTAATTGTGTGTGCTATCAAGCAAAGTTTCTCTGTAAATGTCTTTCAATGTATTGGTTTACTGACTACATATATTACACTGCTTCCTGACTTTTCCACTTATTTAATTGCAGCTTGATATACTTTACATTTATTTTACTTTAAATGTTCTGTTGGAATTCTTTGACTGCAAAAGTATTATGATTCTACATAAATTGTGGAAAGAACTAAGAAGTATAATTTTAGTTTAAGGTAAGTAGAACAAGACAAGGGTTAATTTGTGAGAGTTGTGCAGTAATGCTATTCTGTGACCATCTGGGACACCCCACCCCCATTGTGCTTTAAACCCAGTGAGTCCTGAGTTGCTCACCCTCATGTACACTTGATTGCACAAGATCATCCCAGACCTTATCTCATCAGCTAATAGTAGACAGCACCCGTGATCATATTATACAGCTCCACTTAGACTTACCCTCCTTTGCATACCTTCCAACTAATGGATGCACATTGTGATTCCTACATCATTAAACAGTCTTCCAACTTACTTAAAAAAAAAAATATATATATATATATATATATATATATATATATATATATATATATATATATATATATCTTTTATATATATATATGTGTCTACTTCACATAATAGAACATCCAAATGTTCCACTTTCATATGGCTGAGACCATATGATCGAACATTTGAATGTTCAAAAGATGTTAAAAAAAATAAACAAAAAAATTAAACAGTGCTAGCAGGGGGGCAAGGACCCCTGCACCCCCCACACCCTCCGCTATTTAAATACACCAACTCCTCCATGCTGTATGGACATCCCCATTCAGACCATTCGAACTTTTAAAAGTTTGATCATATGGTTTCGGCCATATGAAAGTTAAGCTTTTAAAAGTTCGGCCTACTGAAGGGGACCCATATTTATTTATTTATATATATATATATATATATATATATATATATATATATATATATGTGTGTGTGTGTGTGTGTGTGTATAAAACATCTCAAATGAGACTACAGATTACTGGCGAGCCTTTAAAGTACTTCTCAGGAACAAGCTTTGGATTACAGCTATAGTTTTCCTCCTAAAGAAAGATATAAGGAATGAGTCTAATTGAATCTTAACTTTCCTAGAAACTAATGATCGCTGGATATCTTAAAATGTGTTTCTTAGCATCCAGCTTGATATTATTTATCTATCTCTGAGTGGGTAGTGAGTGTATGTGACTTCCCTGATCAGTGTGAATACTTCAGTAGGAACCACTTCAGTTTAAATTTCAGATGATTGCTCAGCTAAATGTACTGTTGTGGTAAGGTGCTGAACACACACTACCAATTCTATCTACCAAGGGAAGTCTACAGCTTCTTGGATGAGTCAACTGATTTCAGGAGAGCCTCCAACATCCTTTCAGGACCATATTTTCATTGGTACTATTGTTTTCCTCCTGGAGATAGAGAAGGAATGAGGGATCATTGAAGCATAGTGTTCCTGGAGACTAATGATTGTGGGAGAACCTCTACCATCCTTCTCAGGAACAAGCTTGAGACTGGGGCTACTCTATTGCTCCCAGTGAGTGAAGAATCAGAGGAACATTGTATCCTATCTATGCTGCTGTGTGACTAGCATTAATAGTAACCAGGTATTAGCCAGTAGGTGATTGACACTGTTCTTATTTCCACTAGTAAAAGTGAAACCTGTACTGCTCATGTAACAACTGAGTGCCAGCTCTCTCATGTCTTTTCCCTTTACCAGTCTGCTAGTTTTATGAGTTGAAACACATTGATGCTTACTGACAAATCTTTACTTCTGAAGCGTTCTGATTCCATATGTGACACATGTAAGTATTTTGTGGCTGTTGACAATATCCAATGTTGGTGAACAGCACCATAACACACTGCAAGGAAACCACTTGAAACGACAAGGAGAACAACCAGGACCAAAACTCTAGTGTATCAAAACATTTTATTCCACTTTCATCTTAAAAACAGACTTCTTCAGTAACAGCCATAATGATACCAAAACACACTTATATAAATTTAACCTCCCTATCAGCATACTAGCCATCATCACATGACATGCATCTGGAGCCTTTCTCACCGGGCATCCGCTGAAAATTGGCTTTGTTCCAAGTCGGACTTTCCCGGTAAACATATGTTAAATAAATTAAATAAATAAATAAAAAATAATATTAATCATGTAAAGCCTGACACTTTAAACCACTGAGAAACAGAAATAAAAAACATATAATAGAAACAAACTAATACACAAGGCATAAGGTGGTTATTTAACAATTTTCCTTCTTCTGTTTTTAAGAAAACATGTGAAGTTAATAGTTTCATTGACACCAGGAAACTTATCAGCCCCTAACTTTATTTGCCATATGGTCTCTCTCTGCCCAATTTTATTTTTTTGTCACCTCCATGTAGGTCTTCAAGAACAAGTTCTAAAATTGAAAAATAAAATGTATTAAATAAATTATATTCATTTAAATGCTTATACAGAGCATTAGCTACATCTTTTCTTTTTATAGCATAAATGTTGTGTCTTTCGGCTTTTCCCGGTTAGGGGTCGCCACAGTAGAACTCCGGTCCGCTAATGACTGGCAGTAGATTTTTATGTGCCGAGTTGCCAGCCCTGATGCACAACCTTCAACAAATGTACGCCCATTCATGCATGTCTCCACACGGAAGACGCTTTAGCTGAGAATCGAACAGGACAATGTCTTACTGTGAGGCGACAACGCTACCGCAGCACCACAACCTATGCTCTTTAATTCTCTTTTAAACTTCTACTTGTCATTCTTATGTAAAAGGCACTACACCCAGAACAAATAGAAATGTAAACTAAACCTTTTGTGTTACAATTAAAAGTACCAGGTACTGGGACGGTATAATCTAAATGTTTCAGTTCTATAAACGGTCCCTCTAATTCTCTTTTAAACTTCTACTTGTCATTCTTATGTAAAAGGCCCTACACCCAGAACAAATAGAAATGTAAACTAAACCTTTTGTGTTACAATTAAAAGTACCAGGTACTGGGACGGTGTAATCTAAATGTTTCAGTTCTATAAACGGTCCCTCTAAAATGTATCTGCAAAATTTACAATGAAGACACTTATACATGCCCTTAGTGGAACTAAAACAAGAATTGACATGTCCTAACGTAGTTGTATCTCTATATAACAGGGTTTTTATATTGTAATTGTTCTTATAAACAAACCAAAGACATTCCCTCTAGCACTCTAACCAAATCTAAGTTGCCATATATTATATTCCAGTTGTAATAAATAATGTTTTTGATATCTTTGCTGTCAATAATCATATCTCGATTACATACCAAACAGTTGTAATCTAAATATTCATTGTTAGAGTCAGGGATGACCTTTACTCAACAAATTCCCTAGGCAAAAGGGCTCCACTGTGCCCCCCACACCACCCCGTGCCCCCATCCTTGTCTAACTACACCATCCAGATAACTTTTTTCTCATTTTACTCGCAGTATATCTCACTCTTCAGTTTTTCTGAATTCATTCAACACATTTTAAAGAAACAATTTATTTGCTACAAAAAATAAACAAATAAATACTGGAAAAGCATCACTGCTAGAGTGGCACCCCAGGCAACCGCCTATTTGGCCTATGCCTAAGGCCAGCTATGCCACTAGTATGAATTACCAAAACTGCAATCCTGCTCCCGTAAAATCACATAGGCCTGCACAGAGTCAAAATTAGTCAATATTTAAGCACCCCCAACAATGCACTTACCAGACCGGACAAGGAATCAATTGCAATAAGCTGTTTGTCTTGTGCTAGAATGAAAATTCAGAACCACTGACTGGAGCCCTTGATAAACTGCAATCCCTAAGGACCTTTCATTGTCCTAAATATGGTTGTGAACAATCTTAGATGCTCTACACTGAAGGAGATGCAGGAAGCCTTCCTCCACGTCTTCATGGAAGGAAAGTCAGTGGTGCTGATCAGTAATCTGCCATCACTAAGAATGATGCCTAAGTTTAAAGATAAAATAATGGGCTTCAATAACTGCCATTTAAGTGGAGTTACCCATGAAGGATCCAGCATATGTTTACTGAGGACACACCTCTCAAATGTCCCTATTTAAGAGGAGCATTCTTATTTTCAGGTCTGATTTACTGCTGCACATGATG
This sequence comes from Protopterus annectens, assembly GCF_019279795.1. Lineage (NCBI taxonomy): Eukaryota > Metazoa > Chordata > Ceratodontiformes > Protopteridae > Protopterus > Protopterus annectens. The sequence goes on from NC_056742.1 coordinate 327,402,140, forward strand.
TATCTATTTTTGGAGGTATGTCCCTATTTTCAGGGTTAGTTTACACCTACACGTGATTTTCTGAATCACCCTCATCACATGTGACTTTTGAAGCTGTCTAGTACACTGAAAACCATACTACATGACCAGGCTACTACTGGCACCGATAATGTGCAGAAAGAGGGCACACATTTTATAGCTCCCTTTTTCAAAAGAAAAAAAAAAGAAAAATAAATAACTTGTATAATGTACATATATTTTGCCATCATTTTGTCACTTTCTGATTTTTAAACATTTCTCAGTAGTATTTCACATTCCTGCTAGAAGGAGGAAGAAGTATGTGCTATTTAGTATTTAATGTTTATGCCAATTACATGTTCAAATTTTTGGTTGGTTGTACCTACTTTCAAGGGCTAGTGTACCTATTTACAATCTGCAAGTTGAAAGTTATGGCCAGGAATCAGATGGATATCAGACTCTCCTTCACTGCTAAGGATGGATTGCAACTCTTAATTTATGGCATTTGGTTAGTGACTTAAGCCTTTGCCATCCACTTTATGACTTTTTTAGACATAATACAGGTGATGGACATATCCATTTAGCAAATTCTCATTTGGGGAATATTAAAGTGGTGCTCCTCAATGCTAGAAGCTTATATAGCCAAATGACAGAGTTTGAGGAATTGAAAACATACATGTTTGTGCAATTACAGATACTTGACGAGTTTCCTAACACAATATAAGCTATTGCACTTATGCAATTAGCAACAAAAAAGTAAAAAGCTGAAAGATTCCGCAGTTTTATTACTGATAACTGCCCTGACCAAATGTTCCTGCTCATCAAAGTACTAAACTTTTTTAACCTTGTCTTTATCAGCTTTTCCCTTCCTGCACTACTCCTAGTGTTACTAATCCCTAACTCAAATAATACCACAGTATTTCTTAATTTTTCCAAGCAAGTATTTATTTTTATTTTCAGACCTTCCTGACAATTATAAATAATGCAATTTCCCAAATAACCCAACAGCTAATGTTGCTGCATACTCATCTGAATTATATTGCGTTAAGGACAGCTGCATCAAAATTTCTGATCCCATCTGCCGTATAAGAATAATGTTGAATTCTAAATATAAGCCCATATGGTATAATTCCAATATAAACAAGCCTGACAGCAAGATATCTTTAACAGATCTCTCACTCTTCCAACATAAAACACTTAAAAGTAATAAGTAAAACTCTCAAGTGTGCCATTAAAGAATGTTAAGGCCAGATATGAACTCAGGATCACTACCAACTATGAAGATAACCACAAGGCATTCTTTACTTACATTAGGAAAGTTAAAAATGATGGCCATTACTGTACTGAACTTATTTCCATTGGACACTCTCACTTTGGCTCAAAAATTACTGCTAGTATCCCTGCAGATAAATTCAATGTTAATTTCAGTCCCCCAACCAAGATAAATGTTCTTCCCACTACCACCAATCCCACCCCTCCCACAATAACCCAAACTTTTCAGAAAATTAAAAATACTAGCTGCATGGGGCTTGATAATATCACTGCTGTACGTATCAAGCACCACGTTAATTTAAATCTCTCCATAGTTTATATTCCTGAAATGTGAAGAATGGCCATTGGTATCACTATGCAAAGTTGATCTCATGACGGACTCTGAAATCTATAGACCTATTAGCCTCACAATTATTGCTTGTAATGCTATGGAGCATATGTTTGCTGAGCTGATAAACAATGACACAAGGGAACTATACATCCTGGACCCAAGCAAATGTAGATGTGTAAAAGATAGGTCATGCCTATTAAACATAGCCAGTATCTTTCTAAGATGCGCTGAAGACCTAAAGGTAGCCCTAACAGTTCATACTGCTTACTTTGACCTTGTAAAGTATTTGGTACCATTCCACATACTGATGTCATAAATAAACTCTGATATCTTAGCCTAAACCTGCATGTAATCTGCTTGGTAGACAACTGACTTGCCAACAGAATCCCCATGTTTAAGGCTAGAGGACCTCCCCTGAAAACACAAGCAGGCTTTTACAGGGCATTGTCTCCTGTGTCCCCTTTTGTTCACCATCTTCTTCTAAGAACTGGAAGCAGATGCCAAGGGACTGTGACTAAGTTTACTGTGATTGCAAACTGGGTGCAATTGTCATGTCCACCTCAGACACTGAAATATTTCAGCAGGGCCTGAAGCAAACAAATATCTATTGTGTCAATCATGGATTCAACTTAAATGCCAAAAAATACAGTATAGTTTTCTTTAGGAAAAACATCACCCTTGTTCTTACAACATTATTGCTATCACGCTCAAAACAGATACAAGTATACAAGACTGTGGTACCTTTGTTGACAAAAATCTTTCTTTTGATCACCATGTTATGGTTGTGATTAGAGTCCTTCTACCTTGCTCAGCTGACTTGAAGAGGTATTTCATCTTGGTTTCATGCAGTCTTGGTCCTGCTATATTTTTCACTTATGAGACCTAGTCTTGAGTGCAATGCCCCTTTTGAATGTAATGCACACAACACATTGATTAACTTGAAATATTCCAAAGGTTTCTGGCACCTCAAAAATTTCTGGTCTGCATTCTAAGCTACCCTGAAGGACTAAATTCTCTCACCATCTAGTGTACTCTGTCTTATACAGAATCCTTGAATGATGATTTGTGTTTATTTCAATTCCAAGAGGTGCCTAGGCTAAGTTCCTTGAAGGTTCTTCAGCCAAAAGCTTAGTATGATCATACAAACCTACTGCAACACTACAGTCTAGTAAGTTACAAGCTTAAATCATGAGATGTCTACAAGAGAGAAATCAATTTTAAAAAATCCAATTTGATCCCTGGGTGCCTGAAATAAAACATTTTGACTACTAAAAGGAATACATTGATAATGAGCTCTGGCCAATACATAAATAGAAATATAAGTGTGGTAGAACAGGTAGGTATAATACAGTACACAGAACAAGCATTCATGATATATAGTATTTTACATACCATAAAAAGAAATAGTTAAAAGTGCGTTCTGTCAAATTTAGCTGGGTTTGGCATAAGCAGATTCCATTAGCATTCAGTATACAACCTACACAGGAGGTATAACTTTTTTCAATAGATAAAAACAATTCAGCCCTTTTAAAAAATTAAAAGTACATTAGAAAATGCATTAGAAAGATAGAGGGGTAGGCAATGGTTATTTATTTATTTATTTTATTTATTTATTTATTTACATTTATTGACCGGGAGTGTTCGACTGGATGTAGGTCCATTTTCAGCGGAGGCCCAGGGAGAAAAGCTCCACAGTTAAAATAAACAGACAGTAGTTACATTGTATTACATAGCGATTAACAATTTAACATAGTAATTACTTACAACATATTTACAGGTGAAGAACATAATACTTCAGTAGACAGCTAGAATCTTTATCTGTGAAGTACATAACAGACATTAACAAGTGTTACAATAAGAAGTTCCTGTTGCATAATAAGTACTAGGCTTATGAGCATCTGAGCTTGCTATAATCAAGGTAGTTAGTGGAGTGGAAAGAAAGGTAGTGGTTGGATGGGGTGGGTGATATTAGAGAGGGAGTTGCAAGGGCATAGCCAGCATGTTTTTAGGTGCGCTTGTAGTAAAGTTTTGAAGTGGGTTATTTGTTCTAGTGCAGCCAGATGAGTTAGATTATGTTGCCCACTGAGTTGAGTCATAAAATACACCAAACTGTCTTTGTGACCTTTCATTATATAACAAACAAGGACAACCAATAATAATGCCATAAATTCATACCATCACCTCAAGCCAGTTGGTGTACACCCGCCTATTCGGGCTGCCACCTCAAATAAAACTGAGAGTGTATTCCTGCTACCTTGGACCTTGGTGGCAAATCCATTGAACACACACTTACAAGCCACATACCCTTTGATGTGGCCACCAGTCAAATCTGTGTCCAACTTGAGGAAAGCCGAGGCCACTGAACAAGAACAGGAGGGAACACAAGGGGGAGGGGGGTTGAAGCCGTAAGGCTGCCTTCTGACCCTGCATGGAGAGTCGGAAGGGAGGGACAACATGCCTGCTGGTGAATTCTGCAGGCAAGAACAGCACTTCCCTTAAATAGGGAGTGATCACCTGCACCTGCCCCTCTATGATGACTCGCACTCGTGGACAACAAGCTATTACTGCAGTAAGTTGTCATTGTCCATTGAGCCGAGGCATAAAATGCACCAGATTGACTTTGTGACCTTTTATTATGCAACAGACAAGGACGACCAATAGTGATGCCTTAAGTAATTCATATGCAACATATCAATAAATACCATCAAAACATCACCTCAAGCCAGTTGATGTACATCCACCTGTTCCGGCTGCCACCTCAAAGAAAACCAGTGTGTATTCCTGCCACCTTGGACCTGGTAGCAAACCCATTTAACTCATACTTACAAGCTGCATACCCCTTGACAAGGCCACCAGCCAAATCTGGGTCCAACTTCATGAGAATTGAGGCTACTGAACAAGAACAGGGGGAACACAAGGCGGGTGAAGCCATAAGGCTGCTGCCAAACTGGCATGTCATGCTGTTCCCCCCAAATCAACGGTCTTCCAAATACATTTGGAGTTATGAAAGAAAACAAGTTAAAATTTGAAAAATTTTTGAATTGCAACAACCATAACCAAATTAAACAAATGAAAACCCATGTTATTTAAATTAACATTGTCCAAATCACAGAAATCTGGGCTCCTGTCTGTCAATATCACTTGCTAAATTACCTGAAAACTAATTTGGCTAGCAGCTCACTTGCCTCTGTGCTTGAGAAAATGCCTCATTCTCTCAGTGGCACTAGGCCTTCTAGCACCCTTCCAGTACAGTCTAGGGAGGATGGTGGATCAAAATAAAGTTACTTTCAGATACAGCTGCTGTTCCATATCAGATAAGATTCTGGCCAACAACATCTTCTTAGGGTTTGACCTAAATCATTTCCTTCAAGGTGAATTATCACAATGCTGGGCAAGGCTTCTTCTATTATAATCTTATGCCATATTTCCCAAAATTGAAACCAACTAAGTCTTGAGAAACCAGAAGAATGAACTTTTCACCAATTGCTATCAAAAGAACTTGTGTGACCAGCCAGGCAGGCCAAGGCTCAGAAGGATGCTCTTTGAATAAAAGACTGTTCCAAGAGCCAAATCATCTCCTTCTCTGCAAAATAAATAAAAAATTAATGCCTGATGTATGACAAAAAAGGGGTCTATATCAGTTCACCGAAATGGCTGAAGTTCAAACATCATATGTTCGAACTTCTAACCACGAACTGCAAAAACATCAAAGTCTTAGAACAGCAATTTTTTTTCCCAGGGAAAAAAAATCGCTATTCCAAGAAACACACACACAACACAAGCACACCAAAAAAACAGCAATCCACACACACACACTTAAAATCCTACATCTAACCCTACACTAAACTGTACATACACTACTATCTATCCACTTACCTTAACCCAAACCCTAACCCTAAGGTCCATCACTATCGCACACTCACTTGACCCGTGCCCTAACCCTAAATCACCTATCCCGCCCTAACTCTAAAGTCTGTCACTATCGCACACCCACCTCACCTGCGCCCTAACCCTAAGTCGCCTAACCCGCGCCCTAACCCTAATATCCACACAATCGCACACTTACCTGAACCTGACCCGTAACTTCCCACCACAGTCCTGATAATCGCAAAGCCACAGAAATAGCCCACCGAATTCTTTCCCTGGGAAAGAATTTGATGTTCCGCAGCTTCGCAATAATCAGTGTTCGAACTTCACAGTTCGAACACCTGGTATTCGATCATCAGCCGTTTCGACGAACTAATATAGACCCACAAAAAAGGCATCAGAAAGCCACTTTCCCATTCTTTGAATGACCTGTACAGATTGCCCTTCCATGGACAAGTCTGAGGTATGACCTATCTGAAAGTAATGGGAGGAGTCACCTTATGGGTGAATTTGTTTCACTGCCAAGGCCTGTCTGAGAAATATGCTAATCCCTGACAGGTTAAAAGGCCTGCTGGAGGCTCACATGAAAACCAAGCCTGACCTTTTGTCTAAGAGGGTAATATTAAATATCAAACTAACCCAGTGCACGAGGCAAGTATCTAGCTGACTGGTCTTGTCCAGGCACACCTGTTGACCTTTACCAACTTACTCAGTCTTGGATTTTTTCAACCAAATCATGACAAACTATCTGTGGATGACAAGATCCTCCCAACAAAGGTAAAAGAGAAGTTCATTGGCCCAGAAAGCACCCGCATACAAAGAGGTGAACAAAGCAGCTACAGGGACAAACAAGTGAAATTCACCAATGGTCCTGTAAAGACCTTGAATAGCATGGGGAAGCAGCTGTTTCCCAATAGGTTTTCTGGGATTGTGGGAAGGTCTTGTATGTTCTATAGGCCCTTAAGTTTCCTCCCCATAACCCAATGTTCTTACACTGCCTAAAGGCCCAAAAAATGTTCCAACCATCCTAAAGCTGCCAGGTATACTTTGAGAGTTTTAGGTGAATCCCCCACTGTGGACCTAGCCACTAGAAATTATAGCAACTATTGTACACCCACGGCCTGAGACAAGGGATCAAAGACCTGTAGAATATCTTGCAAACCTGGAGAGATGACGAGTAAGTTTTCCTAGTATTGCTGGCCCAATAATTTCCCAAAACCAATAATTCTAGTCTTCTCCAATTAGTCAGACTCTTGGAGGAACAGTGGTTCCCTTTGGATCTGAATGCTTGGCCAAGAGGCAAAACCTGGCAAACTGAAACTGGGAAAGACTGCCAGCTATAGGATTAAGATGACCAGAGACATGAACACATGAAAATGACAAATTAATCTGCAAACTCAGCAAAACTAAAAGCCTGATGACTGAGTGGACCACCTGGACTTGGAAGAATGTTTTTTGAGAGTGCGATCCTGTTGTCACATAATCTATCCTTCCATACTAACACTGCCACCCAAATGGGAAAAATTTCTAGAAACATGATGTCCCTCCCCCGCTCCATGGACCAACTTTTCATCCACCTTTCAGCAAACCAGCTACCCATAAAATAACCCCAAATACTGGACCCCCCAGCTGCATTAATAAAAAGCGCAAGGTCAGTGGCTGTGGTCGAAGGGGACTGCCAAAAAGAAACTCCATTAAGCTGGCTCTAGAATGTAAACCATAACTAAAGGTCATCTTTAACCCATCTGGTCAATCTGACCAGGTGGTGCTTGGGTCTATTACCTTTCAACAAGTCAGATATGGACTATAGGAAGGTTCTGCCTGGAGAAACTGCCATACAGACACAATTCAACAAACTGTATAATTGCATGATGTCTTTTACCCATACTTTGCTGGAACGCAAACATTTCCACATTAACTGCTGGACTTGTTGCAGTTTGAGCAGAGGAAGCTTGAAGGAGTTATCAGTGATGTCTAAGTCTAAGCCCAAGAAAGTCAGGACTCAGCTTGGCCCCTCTGACTTGTCATCAGCCAAGGGTACCCCAAACTCACTGCAAAGCTGCTTGAAAGTGGACATCTCTTCCAAAGCACCATCCTGACCCTCTCCCACTATCAAAAAATCATCTGGGTGATGTACTGATGACTGGCAAGGGGCCCATTCTGGCCAGCACCAATGTAAAACTGTGCTAAATATTTGAAATGTTGCACAAACCGCAGAACATCCCACTGGCATTGCAGTATCGAAAAATAACTTCCAATTGAACAGAAAACCTAAATAAGGCCAATCCTCTTGTCTCACAGGGAGAAGATGGAAAGCAGATAGGATATCTATGTTACAGAGCCAGGGGTCCATATAGCCCATGATGACTTCCACTGCCTGATCCAAAGAAGAGTAGTGTACCTTGGTCAGTTTGGTGTCAATAAAATCATTGACTGAACCCCCCACTGGGTGAGATCAGTGATGAATCAATCTGAACTCACCCTCTTGTTTCTTGGGAACCAGGCTGACAGGGAAAATTTTAAATAAAAACCATGGAGGAGATGAAAAGGGCCGATTATCTTGTCAACTCATTGCTTTTTCTCTATTCAACTGACAGCAATGTGTTTGCGTCCTTTGATGGATGACAAATTATTAACTAACTTACAATCTATCAGGGCTGAAGAATGGATTTGAAAGCCTATGGAAAAACTTTAATAAGGATGGCTGCTGCCCTTTGATCTGGGTAATCAGCTAGCAAATAGGATAACTTATCTAGACAAATGGGGGAATAAGCCCAATGTGGCACATTTGGGTTCCCCTCCCAAAGCCCCCCCCCCCCCTCGTGTCCACAAAAAGGTGGCTTGGCATAAAAGGAAGAGCTGCAACCCTTAGCAATCTCTCCATCTGTCTGAGATGTAGAAAAATTTCACCTGCCCTTAGGCAACAAACCCCAACAACTGGAAACAGTATGACCCTTCCCACATCCTGAACACAAGTGGTTATATTTGCAAGTGGGCCAGACACATTTTGCCTTGATTGAATGCCCAGCAAAACCTTGTATCTTTTGTATTAGCAGCCCCTCCCTCAATGCCCATAGGCACCTCCTTGTCCTTCATGGCAATAAGCCATATGTCAGGATGCCTAAACTCCCACCTGAGGGAACTATTGAAGGCTTTTAACTTCCTGAAGCACTAATCACAGTTCCACCACCCCAAACCACCAATCACATGATGGGCTTCTGTTATGGCTACAAAGTAAGCTAATAAAGGCACTGCTTGGCTGGTATCATTCTCAGTGATTATGCCCATAAATACCACAAAACCCAGAGACCAAGTATCCCAGCTCTTCACAGGTGTCCTGGCTGACGCCTCCTTCCCAGTGGCTGCTAAGGCTGCCATCAAGTCCTTGTTGGATGTGTTATCAGCGTCTAGTAAGCACTTATACTCTCATTATCTAATAGAGCAAAGATATTTACAAACTCCCCTTTTATACTCTTATCTTTGACCTTAGAGGGAACCTGTGCTGTCATATGACAGCCAGGTGATTTGGAATATGTGAAGCGAAGGGTAGGAGAAGAATTGGGGGATACACTCATCTGACCAGGGTGGGACCTCCATCTCTGAACCCACGATATCCTCAGATCCCCCATGCAAGTTGGGTAAAGGTAACTGCACTACCTGGTCAACATCAGTACCTGTTCCCACTCCCAGACCCAAAGGTGTGGAGGCAGCAAAGTTTCTTTCTAAGGCTAAGTCAAACAGCCTAACTCTACCCTCTTCTGGCAAAGAATTTATAAAATCCTCTAAACAATCATTATCAGATTGACCCTTACCACTAAAATCACAAGCCCTGTAGCCCCTTTAGAGATATTACCTTGAACTTCTGTAGCTGTGTCAGATGAGCAGGAAGGGGTGACCTTTTGGTTGGAGGCATCTCTGCCTGCCTTTTTTCAGAGCCTTCTTAGCTGGAGCTGGTCCCACAGTGTGCCTTCTTCTGGATTCATCAATGGTCTCCTCCTGGAATTCAGGCTTTGCTCAGCCACCCCCTCCATTTCAAAATCAATTAGCAAACCTTGCACTTTCTGTGATAAACACAAACATCTCTCTTTAATGAATTGCATGGAGGCTGAACCTGAAATATAGAAATAATTAGCACAGGGAATAATACACACAGACAAAAAGTGGGGGGGGGGGTCTAATTAATTAAGAGTCATACAAAGTTCCAGTTATTTTAAAAGAAATAATGGGCTACTTGGATGCTGTGCTGCTGCGAGGTTCTAGAATGTAGAGCTCCAAGAAGATTTCCCTGCTCCTTCTTTGAAAATGCCACTGTGACTAAAACCAGCTGAGCTGCTGTGTGGGCTCTGGAACGCCATGACATATTTTAAACAAAAAACACTCTGACAAGACCAAGGATGCATGTAACCTAATAATCAAATGCTGAGGTAACATTATATACTACTGGTTATCCGAAATGCCATGCCTAAAACTTAATAAACTTTGATACTACCCTTACAACTTTATTATAAAATCATTGTACCCAAGATACCATCACACAACTAATTTATGTAATACTATTTAATTTACACATAACCCCCACTAGAATATAAAAACAAAATTTGACTGAATTTCCTGTAGTCAGGCTCCAAAATTTACCCCCATAATAAATAAACCTGACACAGAGGTGAAACCCGTCTACTGACCTAAATAAGCATCCCTTTACAACTGATAGCTTTCAAAATTATGCTAGTCATGTAATGTCTAGATTAAATAAACTGTTTGAACTAGTTACTTTTCTTATTAAATCTCAGAGACTTAAGTAAGGAGTAAACTTGCAATGTATAGAATCACTTAACCTGCATTTTATTTTATTTTTTGGGGGGGGTATGATAAAACCAGAGCACCAGAGAAAGCCCTCATGGACACGCTTATGAAACCTTGAAAGCTTCTTGCCAAAGCACTAGTTCTTTTTATGTGAAAATAAGTGGTACACATTAATTACAGTTCCTTTGACAACTGCACTGTTTTTTTTCTGTCCTGAAATAAGAAGTCAACAGTAAGTTTAGTGTTTTTCAGAACTTATGAGAACAGACTCGGATACTGTCCTCAGTGACCTAACCAAGTCTGTTCAGGATAAGGCTACTTTCACTAAGTTATGTGACATTATCAATGCCTGTATTCATAAATATATAATGATAAAAATCAAATAGTTGGGCAAACACAATAAAAAAACATATGAAGTCACAAAATTACAAGAAACACAACAGAAATAGAGGTACTGCTTAATAAAGGAAATAGGTGGAAGCAATAGCAGCAATACAATGGTCAATTAAACAGCCAATGTACAGCTGATAAACCCTCACCCTAACCTACGACCTCCCACCTGCATGACCACTGCCAGCTGGCTCCATCCTGATCTGCATGAAATGCCTGCTACAAATTCTGCAGGCAAGAACAGCAGCACCGTCTGCACCTGTCCCCGATACCAACTCACTCTCGCAGACAATGGGCTGTTACCATGGTAAGTTACCAATAAAAGTGTTTTCAGGAGACTGAAAAAAATCTTTGAGGTTTCAAGGAAAGGGTAGCGTGCAGACATAAAGTAAATGACTTTAATACTATTGAATGAAGCTGAAAGAATGTGAGTGAGATGTGAGGAGTGTAGAAAGAAAGGGAAAGTAGGCTTGATAGAATATTAGGAAGAACATAACAGAGTGTGTTTGTTTGTTTGTGTATGTCAGCTATTTGGAATTCTCTACAATCAGTTGCGTGGTAGAAAAGAACAGAAAAGTATGATATGAAGATAGCAGAGTTGACGTTAACCTTTTGACAAAGAACATGGACTGATAGGTTTGGTATATGTTTGGTATATATAAATATTTCTAATTGGTCTTGAAATTGCTAAATATCTGGTGTTGTCTAAGCTCTCTGGGAACTGTATTCTATAATATAGCTACAAAAAAAGTAAAGTGTATCTCTGTTGCGTTTGGCAGATAATGTTTTTTATTTTTTTTTTTTTGTAGTAGAATTAAATTCTGATATTTAGATCTTATTTCTTTTCTTCAAGAGTATAATGACAAGATGTGGTTCAACTTAATATGGTATCTTGTGTTTTACTCTGTAATGACAGAAAATTAGGGTGTTCTGCTCTGTCTAGCAAGTTTATTCATGGCTAAAAAGCAACATATTTTATTTACTAAGAAAAACAGTAACAATTACGGTAATATTATTATAAGTTTGTTCTTATTTGGACATACACACCCCCACACACACACACACACACACACACACACACACACACACACACACACACACCCACACACACACACACACACACACACATGTACATACAGAGTACAGTGCAAGATAGCCATATGCCTGATCATGTCATTATGTCATTGGTACAGAATTCATCTCTTGTGTTCTTGGATAAAGCTTGCATAATATGTACATTAGTTATAATTTTCAGTTTCCCATTTCTGAGCAAGCCTGTTTCTCTGCTGGTATTTCTGAAGATCTTCACTTCTTCTCTGACCATTATGGTTAGTAGGTAATTGTTTCTTGTCTCTGCAGACATTTACATCCCTTGGGTTTCACTTGTTTGTGAAGTGGTACAGCTTAGTGGCTGATTCTTAAGGCGTCTGAAGATGTTCATTGTACTATTGGATGAACGAAAGTGCTAACAACAATAAACCTGTTGGGATTTGTGAACATTCAACTGGCATCTTCTTTAGTTTTCTTGGTTGGTCGTGTGCTATATTTTGGTCCCTGAGGCTTTACCTATGTTAGATTGCATTGTTGAATTACAAGTTATACTTCATCAATAGTTTTAAATCCAATAATGCAACTCAAGACTATAATATAAATAGAAAAATACATATATTGTTGTAAGGCTGCAAGACTCCTGCACCATATCGAAGACTCCACCCACCTAACCTCTTTACTTATACATACCAACTCCATATTCACACACCAAAGTAGAGTTAAAACCTCACTACAGTGCACTGTTGACTTACAATGAACCGGTTTTAACCAACTGTTATCAAAAAGAACCCCACAAATGCTGTCCAGTATAAGATACTCGGAGTGTAAGAGAAGCAGAGTGCTTTGGGAGTGAGAATCAGTGACATAGCTAGGGGGGTGTAAGGGGTGCTTCACCCTGGGCGGCACTTTTCCGATCCATTCACATCACATCTGAGACCATAAATCATGTTTGTGTGCGTTGTTGCACAGACTGTTAACGTGTCGTACGGTGCATGGAGTGTAATGCGCGAGCCAGGAGCCAAGTGGATGTTTATTTAGGGAATTCCAATGTGGAACGAGTTGAACTGCAAACAAGTAAGGAGATATTTTTATGCAGCTTTAAGGAGAATGAGTTCTTGTGAGACATGTGCCCTCAGTGTATAGTAAGTGTATTTATGCAGCTTTCAGGTGCTCTTGTTTGAATGAGTTCTTGTGAATTTAACGTGTGTGTGAGTGTGTGTGTGTGTGTGTGTGTGTGTGTGTGTGTGTGTGTGTGTGTGTGTGTGTGTGTGTGTTACTCAGTCTCAAACCCTGCACCTTGTGTACAGAGAATAAGACCACGTATTCTATACCCATTCAAGGAACTCTCCAGGTCTGGAAATGTTTGACTCATACTTTTGGTCTGTTCCTCTTAAAATTTGTCATTTTCTGGCAAATCAGTGAGAACTGAATTCACTAAATAATGACATTTAAGTTTCAGTCTTCTTATCTATCAGGAAATGCATGGCAACACAAAACATTTGATTCTAGCAACTTTCTAAGGTTATACAAGCAATGTTTAAAATGTGCCCCTGATTTTGTTTGTTTGCCCCCCCCCCCATACATTTGGCTTTTTTCAGATTTATTGTGCTGCACAGTTGACATATATAGTTGAGTGTCAAGAAGCTGAGAGCTTCAGGAAAAGAGAAGTTTAGCACTGTTTATAGTGAGTCTATTTGTAGCACAACAGGTAGTGTACTTACTTTTGATGCAGAAAGTTGTGGGTTCTACTCCCACACTATATAAATGGATTGCTGATACTGTACCGTGTTGTACTTTAAACAGGATGGATGCTGCAGTCCTGAGAATGTCCTTCTTTGGAGGAGACACCTAGTAACTACGAACCTGTTATCAGTTTGCCATCCATTTCCTATTGCAATATTACTAGCTTATCATTTTTTTAATGTAACATAGGCAATTTATTCTTCAAGGGCAGCAGGCACATTATTTGTTGATGAAACAATGATATAAAGTTGCTTGCTAGCAGCAACCTCTTAATTAGTTAAAGATATCTTTAATGTGGAATTATTTAGATGACTTTTACTTCTGCAAAGATTGTGCGTATATACTGATATTGGTGGACTGTAGTTACAGAAGTTGGAGTAGGCTTTTATGATGGAAATGTTCTGAATTGGGCAGTTTTGTCATTATTGATTCATACATTTTGTTTCATTGCTTACTGGAAAAATGTTCAAAACAATAAATTTAAAACACACTCTAACGATCTAAGATGGCCGACAGCTAGGAAGCATATACTTAAGCCTGCTCTCAAAAATCAGCTCTAATCTAACTAAATCACTCACTACCATTGCATCAAACCTTACAAGAAAACAAATACAAAGTAAGGGAAAAATAAACTTTCACCTACTTGTTGCTTATTTTCTGGTTTCAAAGCAAAATTAAGCCAGAACATTATCTTCTATAGCAGTGATACAGTGGTGACTCTGGTTATATGTGGTTGGGCCTGCCAGACTTGAGACAATAACCTAGACAAGCAAACAATCAGAAGCTCTTATTAAAATGGAACAAATGAAATCACAATCCACTTAAACAAGGCTATCACTAATCAATTCTCCAGAAAAGGAGATCTCTACAAAGAGACAGAAAACCAACAAATTGCAATCCGAAACTCCTAAGCAAATCCAGAAAACCAAGTCTGACCAACCATTTACTATGGAAGAGTTCAAAGCTGCTCTACTCCCCCTTAACAATCAGAAGTTCAAGCTTTTTCCACAAAGTTAACATCATTCAGAAATAACTTGGATCAAATCATGACAAGAATGGAACAAAATGAGGGAAAAATAATGAATAATGAAGTAAAAATACAGGAGTTGCAAAAAAAATGTCTCTGAAAATGTCACTTCCATCAAGGACTTACAACAGAAAATAATAGATCTTGAAGTGAGAATGAGACACAGCAATGTCTTAATCAGAGGAATTCCAGAAAAGTACGATCAACCACAACTCACCAGTACTGCAAAAGATTTTTTGATCTTGTCGTAGAAAATAAGGAGTTATCACAGTCAATTACAATAGAGAGAATCCACAGGGAACTATGAAAGTCATAAACATCCGACTCTCCTAGACAGGTATACACAAGAATCCTGAATGCCTCATACGCCCAATCTATTATTTTCTTTGCAAAAAAGAAGAAAAACATCATTTGGAATAGTAATAAAATCTCAATGGCTCAAGACTTACCACAACCAATTAAACAGTTGAGACAAATCCTCTCACCCTTTTGTAACTACCTTCTGAACAAAAATATTAAATTCCAAATGAAGAACCCGGCGACGCTATGCTTCCAACATAATAGTTTCAACTACTCGATAAAAACCATCCAAGAAGCCAAATCAGCTTTTTCCAAATCATTCAAAGAATTACCTCCCAATCTCACATGAAACAATGGACTAAGGTCAAATTAGCAAAACGGAGTTTGCTCTACACAAGAAGCGCACATAGTTCCTGAAACAACGAAAACTCAAAGCCAACTTAATTCAGCTATTTTACCTAATTCTTTGGTTTGTTTTATTATTACCATCTCGGAATTCCATTTTGCAAAATGAGGAGGTGCAATATATAGTCAACAAACACCCTCTGACTCTACAAGTAACTTCCAAGTTAAAAAACTGGAAGTAGAAGATTACGAAGGGCAAAGTTCACCGATACAACATACATTCTAATATCTCAGTTGGTGCATGCAGTTCCCACAACATCAAGTTAGTACCTATCTTGCTTTAGTTATCTGATACCTAAATATTTCTGAGCTCTACAAACAATTTCATCCAATCTGTCGATCCTTTAGTTGATACTTGCGGCTGGAACAATAAAAGACATATGTTTTAATTTTTGGTTATATAATTTGTCGTTCCTACAGTCACTGAGGAACAAAGTAATTAAACCATATGAGTTTGAATTTCAGACCCCATTTACTTCAAAAACTCATAATTCTAAACCTGCTATTCCAACATCTATCTAAGTTTATGGGAGCAATATTTAAAAATGTTTGAGACTAGATCCCTTATTAGATAGATCATTGTCCTGCATTCTTGGGCGGAGAGATAAACCTGCGGCTCTCAATAGACACAAATTGGTGCTGTTAAGGTGAGCTGGGAGTAATGTCACTCCGTTGTTCTTTAATAGATGGAGAATGAATATTATTAATACTTCATAAGCTCTCTGTTGAACTGATGCACCAATATATGGCATTTTCATGCATATTGCCCAATTTCCTGAACAGTAATGGTGCTCATGGGATGAGAGAAGATGTGGACAAAAAAAGTTAATGCTAACAACTAACTCGGATGTATTTATTGACGGCAGATGTCCGGTGACCCCCTTCCACCAATGAAATTACAGAAATTTCTTCAAGCTGTACAATGAATCAAGAAAGGAATTGCATACTCTTCCCAATTACCCTAAGCACTCCAAGCAAGTCTGAAAATGAAAATGGTTTGCTTTAGCGAATTATCGGCTGTTGTTTTCTCTCTCTTGGTGAAGAACTGGACATTTATCCCTTTATCTATCCCATGCATGATAGATTCAATCCCTCTCTGCATAGCTGCCAAAGCTTTCATCATTTTTTTTACCATATGATTGCTATAGTCACCAGAATGAAGGGATAAATAATAAAAGCCCTATAGTCACTAGCCTGAAAATCCACTTATTAGTCCACCAAATTAGAGCAGATTGTAGTGTTTTCAGCCTAATCTCTGAGATGCTGATGTAGATATGGATTGTGCCTTCCACTGGATGATCATTCTCAGTAACAAAAATCTGTGCAAGGCCCACAAGCAAGGAGGCAAACCACACCAAATAAATAAATAGGATGGTTCGAGCCATGATAAGTGACATGCAAAGAAAAAGATGACAGATAGCTTTGTAGCATTTAAAGCTTAGCATAACAGCATTAAAAATTGTTACATAGCTATGCACTTCTAAATGGAATGAGTTAACCTTGCAAGCAATATTTCAGGTATTTGATGTGAAGGGCTTCCATACTGAACTTCTTAATTTATACAAACATTCCCATCAAAAGGACTAATAACTCTGACCAAACCAAGCTGATCATATGGTCTGTTACCATTTTTTGAAGGTAACCTTTCTTTGCACCATTTGTGTGACTGTGATGGTATGGAGACTCACTCTCGCTCCAATCAAATACTATGTAAAAATATATGATAGATTCTATGCTATGTAGTACCTGCATGTTGTACAACTGCTGTAAAGCAATATAATAGCTGCTCTAGTAATAATTTGTAATCTAATAATATGGAAAAAAAATGTATTTTGTGTACACTTTTTCTTGTCTATATGCAGTACCATCTTAACCAAACCCAAGACAACATAACAGCAATGCACTTACTTCTAAAACAAATGTCATATTAACCGAATATTAATACTTCAGATATGGTAAGCATTTCTATATGCAACCAAGCTAAAATAAAATTGCTATCAGAAGTTTATCTAAAAATGCCTTAATTCTAGATAATTTGGTGGGATAGGTTAAATAAAGATCTATGTTGTATAATAAGATGGCCACACAGTTAAATTACTGGACGGTATTGAATTTTATGCACCTAAGAACATTAATATGATATGATATGTTCTGATTTAAGGATCTATGTGTACTGATATGTTGCAACTGTAATCTAAGAGAGTAATGTACATTTGATCTTGCATTTAGCCCACATGGGATGCATTAAATTTATTACGTCATCTCTTGAATACCTGATTACATGGATCTCCTCCTATATACAAGAAATTCACAGAGGCAAACGAATTTCAAATTTCTAACAACCCTAACATTAGTGAAGGATTTATACAAAAATCCTTTTGTTCCCAAAGCTCACACCAAAGAGTAATAAATATTCACACTGACTTACATCCAATCCAAGAGGTAAAGGCAAGTACTTATCATTACATTCTCTTCTTTATAGAAGAAATAATATTCTTCCTGTAGTGAATTTAGGTTGGAATCCCAACTTTCTGGATTTGGACATAAATATACTTCTCCTTTAATTAATTATTAATAGAAAAGGGCATAATTTAGACCATATCTACAAAAAGTTAATGCAGGATATGAAGTTTGTTTATGTGCTGAGTAACTGATGGATCTTAGAATATCAGCAGAACTTTGTATATTAGTTAGGTTTGTAAATATGGTACTTACATCTCTTTCAGACAACAGTAGGTCATGGATATGCACGGGAGGTGGTCTGAGGGCGGGGGTTGTTACTCTTACACCCTACAGTCACATCTATCATCTATTAAGAATTATCAAAACATTTACCAGAATGGCATTTACGTTCCTCTATAATGTTTGTTTCCCTCTTTACCCAAAGTATCAACAACTAGCAATAGTTAAAATAATGCTTTAATGGTATTACTGGAATTTTGGAATATTAAAGGGCTACAAAATAAGAAAAAGAACTTAATTCTACATTTAATTCACAAATCAAAGGCCGAGATAACACTTGTCCAAGAGACCCATATGAATAAAGTACATTGGGAGAAGGATTTTAAAAAGAAATGGATAAAGCTACTAATAGCTACAGGGAACTCTACTGTCTCTAAAGGGGTAGCAATAATCGTCAAAGACTCTTTCAAAGGCACCATAATATCAAGTGATTCTGATCCTAATGGTAGGGGGTGTACCTAACATACTCCCTCCCATGCTTCAGCAAAGACATTTTAGTCTTAAACGTATATGGTCCATGCTTGTACCAGACTTTTTTCATATACGAAATTTACAAAATTTTAGAAAAATTCCCAAATCATCTATGCTTAATAGGTGGTGATTGGAATATGACTATCAGACCTGAGCTAGATAGGACGAACAAGATAAACAATCAATCTGCTGGTCTCTCTAAGCTTATAACTGAACTAATGGATGATTATAATATATTTGATCCTTTTGAGTTATATAGAAGTGACTCTGCAATCAGTAAGTTTACATTTTATTCAGCCTCACATAAATCATGGTCTAGAATAGACTTTTTCATAATTTCAACAAATTTCTCAAATATGCAATAAACTATTACAATGACCCTAGAATCCTTTCTGATCATGCCAAAATTAATCTAAAAATAAGTGAGACCAAGTCAAACATAAGAGACCAATTCACATCAAACTGGATTCTAAACCCAAACCTATTAAAAATAGAGACCTCTACCAAGAAGTACAGGAATTTATTAGCCAAACAAACAACTTAGAAAAATCAAACATTCCCTTTAACATCCAATGGGCCGCAGCCAAGGCAACACTTAGAGGATTATTAATTCAAAAAGCATCCTTACTAAAGAAACAAGCTAAATCACAAATGGCTAACTTAGAATCTAAACTAAGAAGTCTAGAGATAGATCTGCAAATCAAACACAACCCAGATTTAAAAAAAACAGATGCTATCCATACAAAAACAGCTGCATGAAATCCAGTTAAACCAATCTTCACTTAACCAACTTAGACTTCTCAATAGATATGCTGAATAGGTCCAAACCCCTTCTTGAATTCTGGCAAGACTAATCAACATTAAACATTCACCCCCTAGAATAAAACAAATTAATTATAACAACAGGTCCTACATCTCGGACAAGGAAATAATTCAAGTTTTTGAAGAAATATATCAGGAGGTCTATGGCCCTCAAACGCATGCTGAGGAGGCATCCACTGATAACTTCTTAGATGATCTATGATTCCCATTATTAAATGATATTCAGGTAAATGTATTAAAGGCATCAATAACTGTTGACGAAATATCGCTAGCTATCAATCACTTGAAATCAAGGAAAGCTCCAGGCCCTGATGGATATTCAGCTGAATTCTACAAATCCTTCAAGAAACAATTGTCTCCACTCTTACTCAAAGTATATAATTATTTAATAAAATTTGGCATTACTGATTTATATATAAATAATTCTAAGACAATACTTATACCAAAGCCTAACGCAAATGAAAATAACCCCAACGATTATCGCCCAATTGCACTAATTAACCTAGATATAAAAATTCTATCATCACTACTGGCTCACAGACTTAATAAAATGCTCCCTTATATTATATCTCCCAAACAGCTAGGATGCATGAGTAATAGGCAAGTTTGGGATAATACATTACCAATAGAAGCAATAACAAACATGACAGTTAAAGACAAATCCACCAAATATGCACTTTCTGCAGATGCACAAAAGGCTTTTGACAGAGTCAACCTAAATTTCCTTTTCAAGACTTTGAAACAGTTTGCTCTTCCTGAAGAATTTATTGCTATGATCAGAGTTCTATATAACAAGGCTACTACTACATTATACATAAACAAGAAAAAATCAAATCCTATTCAAATAGTAAATGGCACAAGACAGGGGTGACCACTTTCTCCTTATCTATTCAACATTTATTTAGAGGCCCTCCTCCTGAAATTGAGCCAAAAAACATTCCACCACTCTGTATACATTTTTTAAAGTCCAAGTTAAGTACACAGCATTTGCTGATGATCTTAACATCTATTTTGAGTTTCCCTCCACAGACTTGGAAAAGATATTAAGCTCCATAGACGTGTTCTCGGCTATATCAAACTATGCCATGAATCCAAGTAAATCAAAAATATTTCCATTAAACCCTCTAGGATACAAGGAGTTTTTCATCCCAGAAACAAAAATTTGATTATTCACTCAAATACCTAGGCATCACCTTCACTCATCCTCATCAGGAAATAATAAAAAATATAAAGTATGGTCAAAAGTTACGGAAGATCTAGACAGATGGAAAAACCTAAACCTTTCTCTTCTCTCCAAGACAGCAATCATAAAAATGAATATTCTCCCCAAAATTCTGTTTCATTTCAATGCCATCAATCAAAACATTCCAAAGAATTTTTTCTCTAAGATGACAACAACATTGGGCAGATTTATCTGGCATCCTAAGAACACCAGAATCAGTTATAATAGATTAAATCTATCCAAGGAGAAAGGAGGTCTGAACTTTCCTGATTTCCAGACATATTACCTTATTATTAATCCCAGTCATATTACATGATTATTCAATTACGAACTCTCTGATACATCATGGCACCCTCTTTGGATCAAAATTTATTACCAACACCTCAGTTCTTCCAACATAAACCCAAAGGCTATACCTTTTCTCAATAACAAAACTCTAAAAGACTTCAAAATACATCCTATTTTAATCAATAACATGGTTTGTTTCCAAAAACTCATAACCTCTTTGAACCTACAGATCTCTTTAATTATGGCTCAACCAATACATATGAACCCCAATATCAGAATTAATAACAATATGATAAATCTTAACAATTACCCAAACATAAAGAAGTGTTTAGTCTGGGATTTTTATCAAATCAAAGATATACCATTGAGTTATATTGTAGACTCCCTTGCAGCAAGTAAAAAATGCTGTATAATTAGTAATCAAATATTATATCTAGTAACTCTGATGACATCAGATATTAATGTAACTACACAAGACTACCACCAGTATCAACAAATCACTACCCTTCTTTTATTGAGGACTAAAATGTTATTAAA
>NC_056742.1:327430906-327475906 GCF_019279795.1 Protopterus annectens
GTGTGTAAATATACACATATAGATATATACATATGTGAGCATGTTCTTGTGTAAGAGAGAGAGAAAGAGACAAACTAAGAGACTAAAAGAGTGAGTGAGTGAAAGAGTAAATAAGAAACTGAGTGCATATCTCTTAACTTGTCTCCTCAAGAATTTTTTTGTAAAAGGTTTTATTTGATTTTACTTATTCCAGCAATTCAACAATTTGAAACAAAATAAAACAAAACTATATACAAAAGTCTATAACAAGAATTATATACTCAAAACCATTAGTACTTCTCTAATAGATCATTAAATTTCTGCACAACTACGTATTGATGAGTTACATTTCTGGTTCTCATTTATATGGTTGATAATTAATTTTTACAAAAAGATTTGGCTAGACAGATACATTCACTAGTAAAAGAAAGAGTAGTTTTGGATTTCCAGTGTTTACTTATAACTTTCCTAGAAATAGCAAACACATGCCAAAGATTAGGTATTTTCTCTACTGGATAACATCTGGGATTGGGGCATATAACAAAACCAAGGAATCTGTAATAGTACAATTATCTGACCACAATGCTTGGCAAAACTTTCTAAAAAAAACAATGCCAAAAGATGACACTATGTTGCATACTATGATCATATGACCTAGATCTGCATTCATTGTATCACCAGTGTTTTATTTTTTCTGATTTAACTGTAACAGGAATTTTGTGGGGTGTTAGAAAAAAATCTGTGTAAAAAATTTCCAGTACAGACAGGACATTGATTTTCCTGCAGATTTTAAGGACAGTTTCTACTTTTCTCAGAAAATTCTTCTTTATTTATTTTTGTCAAGAATTCCAGTATGAAAATTCAGGGGGACCAAATTCAATTCTAATAAGCTTATATATGATTGACAAATATGACTTACCTTTAGATGGATTATTATTTACATTAGAAAAGAAGTCTAGGATTTTTGGAATAGTTTTAGATTATATGTCTAATGCTATTTTAATTTTGTCTTGAATATATTCTTTACATGTTTGTATATCTAACCATTTACTATTTTCCTGACTGTGTCTAGCAATCAGATAATTTAACAAGTGTGTTTTATTCCTGTTCAGAAATTTGATGTCAATAAATTAAGTTACTATTCTTTAACTCAAACATTTTCCTTGTTTTAAAATATATTAAGCATCCATTTGATAAAGCTATAGCAAATAATATCATTAGTAGATCTTTGATTAGATAGTTCAAATTCATAAATCTCTTGAATATTAATAGAACTTGATTTATGAAAGGCTAGAGAGTAAACTTACGTTTTTCATTTAATATATAGTTTTTTGAAACTCAAACTAGGTATTGATGTCCAAATTTGTATAAGTTTCTATCATAGATTTGTTACTATCTATTGGTATATTTTCATGTATTGATTTCCAACAGGAAGCATAAGAGGAGTCAAGGCACAGGAGTACTACTTTAATAATTACAAATTTAGAATATAAGTCAATATTAGGGAAACCATTACCTCCCACCTCCCAACTTTTTATGTGTCAGTCTAAGGAGATTTATGCTTTTTTGGGATAATACGAGAGCTTTAGTAAAATAGAGTTTATTTTTTTAAACTTTTTTTAGAAGGGGAAGAATTAATGACTGACAAAAGAGTAAGATTTTTGGTAAAATTATCATCTTGATCAATGTGAGTCTATCCTCAAATGTGTAAAATAATTTATTCCAATTTAATTTGGATATTGTATCAATTAGGTTTTAGTAGTTAACTAAAATTGATTATTTATTATTAGTCTCAATAGTTATTCCTAAGTATTTTAACTGTAAATTGTCCCAGCCAAATTTTTCAGAAAAGTTTCACTTAGTGGTTATCCCTTTGTTTATAAGAAAGATTTTTGTTTTATTGTGATTAAATTTCAGACATGAAATATTTTCAAAATAATCCATAGGGCTAACTATATGATTCCATGAGAGTTCAATATTGCCACTAGTGAGCAGAATGTCATCAGCAAAAAGTTGAATTTTAGAAGAAAAAAATTTCATTTTTTAAAAACCTTTAATGTTTGTTAGATCTTAGCTAACAAATGACTCTATAATAAGTGCAAATAGCAAAGGGGATAAAGGGCATCCTTGTTTGGTACCTTTTAAGATATCAAAAGGGCTAGATATAAAGGAGCCTATTCTGACAAAATAAACCGAGTTATCATAAAGATTTTTAATTAACTTTATGAAATCAGTGGAAAAGTTATATTCATTTAGTACTCTGAACAAGTATGACCAACTCATGCAGTCAAAAGCTTAATCTATATCTAAGCTTATTATGGGTAACTCTTTTTTATTTTTGTTTGCCATATCAATCAAAGAAAAGTGTCTAACTATATTATCTTTAACTTTCTTACTAACTATAAACCCAGTCTGATCTTCATTTACTAAATCAATGAACATTTGATTTAGTCTTTTTGCTAATATAGACATGAAAATATTATAGTCTACAATTAAAAGTGATATACGTCAATAACAAGAACATAGAACAGGGTCCATATCTGGATTTTAAAATTGGTGTAATTATAGGATATCTCCATGATGGGGGAATATTACATGTACTGTTAACTCCTTCAAAAGCATTTAATCAAACTTTTAAATAATTAACAGGTAAAATTTTATATAGCTGAAGCAATTGTTTCTCTTCCAACCCTCAATACAACCCGCCAATACATCCACAATTCAGACATTTTGAAAATTTGGTAGAAAAAGAGTCAAGGATTTGTTCCAATCTCCGTTTGGAACAGAAACAATTGCTTCAGAGATTTGCAAGTAATAGGTACATGAGGGTGATGAAACCAGACAAAAAGGGGAGGAACAGTACTTATGGACACCATGACGTAGCTAAAATGATGGAAAATCTGAGTGTGGAGAACAAATATTCCAAAGTTTCTAAGAACAAAATCAATGTTGCTTATAAGAAAATAGACTTTGTGTTGAAAAAGTTGCTAGATGAAACCACTAAAAGGGAATCTATCTTAGATTGGGCCCTAACTAACAACCCTACACTGTATCCCATATTGGCAGGCTCCCAGGCAGTTTAAGAGACCATAACCTAATATACATAATATGTAGCAGAACAAGCCAATGCAAGAGTGCTACTTATAGATCCACAAGAAACACAAAAGATTTATCTCCTGAGGTCCTAAAAAACCTTACTCTATAACTGTGACTAGACCCTTTTAAAAACCCTCCTACCGCAGTAGCCTACTTTAACAAAATATTTATACACAGCTAGACAGTGTAGCTTCACTGTGTAAGGTCAAGGTTAGAGCCTCTCAAAACCCCTGGCTCAGCAAAAAAAAAACAAACAAATCCTTAAGTCCAGAGACACTGCGTGGTTTTACTATGAAAGAACCAAGGACATATAAAGCCTAACTAATTATCGAGAGCTGTGCAACTGTGCAAAAAAATGCATTATGCAGGACAAAAAAATCCTACTATACTACCTTGCAAACTAAATACCAACACAGTCCCCAAAAATTCTGGAACTGTAGAAATCAAACATGCTGCTGCCACCCAAGCTGAAGTAAAATGGTTGAAATTGTTAAAATCAGTTACTTTATTAACAAAATAAAATGTAATTCTGCTGCTGCTGTCTGGATAAGCACTTTTGGTTGTTGAACCTTTATCAAATTCTGGAAAAGTATAAACCAGTTGTTAAAACCCACCCAAATGGCTACCCCCAAACCAACCACCCCGATACTAAACTTCCTATTGAAACACAATTCAACTCGTTAACTCAATTCTATCCCTAGTACCACAGGACAATTCCAACCTCACTATCCCTCCCACCACAGACAATACTAATTTGTGCTTTGACCTCAAAACAGTGCTCATCAGCTCTATCAGATGCATGCTCACCAAACTAAATACCTCATCAGCTGCAGCTGACCAACTTCCTAGCTACTTCTTAAAACTTACAGCAGATGCTATTCAATCCCAATCTCAAGACTTGTAAACAGATCCATTGCTGAAAACTACATGCCCAAACTTTGGAAATATCCCATGTTACTCCCATACACAAAAGGAAGACCGCTACTGAACTTAACAACTTCAGACCCATTGCAATACTCTCCCCCCTTGCCAAAATCTTAGAAAAGTGCATTCATACCCAAATACTAAAACACCTAATAGATAACAATATCCTATCCCCTACTCAACATGGTTTCAGGCCAGCCCATAGCACCACTACAGCCCTACGCAGCTTCACAAACACAATAAAAAAACTCAAAAATAAAGGCCTTCATGTGTCAACTCTCTTTTTGGACATGTCCAAAGTGTTCGACACAGTATCCCATTAAATCCTGTTAAATAAATTATACCACTACAACCTATCAAAATCCACTCTAACCTGGTTGCACAGCTACTTAATGACAGATACCAGGCTGTGAAATGGGAAAATTCTCCCTCACCTCTGTTACCCATAACTACAGGAGTCCCACAGGGGTCTATCTTAGGACTTCTACTTTTCACGGTTTTCAAAAATGACCTCCATACCTTCACACAGCATGCTTCTATCATTCAGTATGCAGATGATACTACACTAATCTGCACTAGAAACAAATACTCTCACCCTCCTGCAAACCACTCAGCACTCTCGGACATAGAAAATTACCTTACTAAAGCCCAACTTACCCTCAATCCTAAGAAAACACAGCTAATAATTATAACCAGCTCCAACAAAAATATCAATAACACCCAGTTCACCATCTACTCTACAAACTCCACCCCTATCACAACAGTGACACGGGCCAAGCTATTAGGAATAACCACTGACTGCCACCTAAAATTTAATAGTAATTTCAACTTGACCATAAAAAAGTACATGCCAAACTGAGATCTCTCTACCACATTAAACCGTCCCTCACCAGCAATACAAGAGACACCATTGCACACTCCGAATTTCTGTGCACCCTAATCTATGCATCTCCCATTCTAACTAATCTCAATAAAACTGACCTAAGCAAAATGGAAGCCTTACAACAGAATTGCCTGCTTTGTTGCAAATTGCCCATATAGATCCCAGCAATGTACTGCTCTGCACTACCTCCACTGGCTTGAACTGTCCAGCCTACTAATGTATAATCAGATCTGCCATTGCCACTCTTTATATTACTTCCCCAATAAGTGTCCTGCCTTCAATAACCTAGTGCAGCAGCACTCAGCCACAAGGCCTCTTTGATAATCAAGAAAATTATTACTACAAGTCTCCAACAGCAATAATAGTTTTGGTGACTCACTATACAGTAATACAGTAGCAAAAAAAATGGAACCCCTCCCCATTAGCATACAAAACACATACTCTAATGCCTCCTTTAAAAACCTTATCAGGCAACATATGAGACAAAGCTGGCAGTGCTATGACTGCACACCAGGCTAGAACAATCAGACAATGCACATTTACTTATGTCCATCTCATTTTATTAAATTCCCGCACTTACTCCACTATACTGACACAATCAAGTTAAATAACTGCTACAATTTAAACAAAGACATAAGCTAGTACTATCACTATTCCAGTTACAAATTGTTTACCATGCAGCGTTGTAATGACATATATTTCTTATGAAGGTTTACCTACCTCTACTGAAGCTGTCTTAATTAGTACTGCAAAATAATCTACGGTACTATGTATGTAGTGTATTGTGATTTAATCCATAAATCTATACCATGGAATTTATTTAACTATTATTATTATTATTATTATTATTATTATTATTATTATTATTGTTATTATTATTATTATCAATAATGAATGTTCTTTGATTCCCTGCATTTGTACTGTCTTAATACCACTGTAAATATGTAATTCCCAAATATTTATGTATTGTGATGCTGTTTAAACACCTTACTGTATCTGTAACTTGTCTTTTAATGTAGAACTTTTCTCTCCGGGCCTCTGTTGAAAAAGGGCCTTTGGCCCAGACAGATACCCCCGGTTAACAGATGTAAAATAAATAAAATAATAAATAAATAGAAGAGGGGGTGGTTGACATAGAGACTTACAAATATTTAACAGTAGAAAAGCCTAACAGCACCATCTATTTTGGCATACCTAAGACCCACAAGAATGTAGGTGATCCACCTTTAAGGCCAAGTGTGGTTGCTAATGGGTCTAAGACCTTCCCCAAGCTAAGTTCTTAGATTTTAAATTGAAGAAAATTCGGAAGGAACTGGAAGGTATCTTAAAGGATTCCTGGGATTTTCTTACAAGCATTAAGTCAGAGATATATACTAAAAAATATTTTGTGACTATTGATATAATAGACCTTTTTACAGTAATACCTCACGACACAGGTCTGGAGTGGTTAGAAGAAGCCCTATTAAGTAAAGGAGGGCTCACAGACATGGAATTCAGGGTATGTCTTGAACTGACAGAATTAATGTTAAAAATAATTTTATTTACTTTGAAGGAGAATTTTATAGACAAGAAAGTGCCTTAGCTTTGTTGGAAGACAAATTTATTTCTAACTTCAAATATGTTGAATGCTAGAAATAGATAAGAGGTACCTGGATGACGGATATATATATATATATATATATATATATATATATATATATATATATATATATATATAGTACCACTAACTATATCTATATAGTACCACTAACTTTTTAAGATTTACTCCTGTAATAACATATGACAGTATGAACTATCTGGATGTCACTATACACAAAAGCAATGTGACTAAAAGTTTTAGATCTACAGTATATAAGAAGAGTACTTTCTCCAACTCTTATTTATACTTTACTAGTACCACCCATATAAACAAAACAGAAGTATAACAAAAGGTCACTATGTGAGAGTTTGTAGAATCACCTCAGATGAACAAAATGTTATTAAAGAATGTAAAACCCTGAAAGAAATGTTCTTAAATAGAAAATGTCATTGGATATGTTAGAAGAGGTTATTACATTAGTAGAAGATGGTAGGAATGACAGGTTTGCTCCCCTTTTAAGAAAACAGGTGAATTTGAGTAATGGGAGCAATAGTGAAGGTAAGGAAGGTAGCGACATTAATGAGAATGAATTTAAGGGAGCATTTGTTACTAAATTCAATGGAGATTCTGGGACTATGCAAAAATATTATAACCACAGAATGGAATAGATTTGCTAAACTTTCAGACTTGGAAGGTATTTTTAAGGCCCCTTTTATATTTGTATTTAGAAGACGGTGCAGTATCAAAGACATTCTTAAAGAAAAGAAGACTACAATAGGTAAGGAAAACAGAAAAAAGGCGGGCACCTATAATTATGGAGCATGCGCCCCATGTCTCTTTATTAAAAATAAGGAGTTTATTTGTATTAAATGTAGGGATAGGTACGTTAGGGGCAAGAAATATAGTAATTGTAATAGTGCTGGAGTAATATATCTTGCTCTATGTGATGAATGTGAAGCATTTTATATAGGAAAGACTGAGCTTAGGCTAAAAAGGAAAATATATGAACATACTTATGCTATTAGGTCTAAGGATGAAAAAAATGCCTTATACAAACATACCCTTAGTTGTAGATTATCTAAGTTTACATATTTTTTACTAGAGGAAGTGCCCGTAGATCCTAGAGGTGGGACATGGGAAACAAAGACTGAATACAGAGAAGTATATTGGCAACTCATTTTGAAAGCTAATAGAGTACCTGGCATGAATGAAAATGTTTCTATGTAAATTAATGTAAAAAAAAAACCTTTCATTATGACTTTTGGACAATAGATTGTGTATTTGGTTTATGGATTGGTGCGGGGCTGCCTGCCTTTGTGAGCCATTTTGAGACTAGCTGGTTGTCTCCTATGGGAGTTGAACCCTACACTTGGTTTTTGTCAGGTGAACACTTTGACCATTAGGCTTATTTCTCTCCTTGCATTTTTAAGTGCATTTAACATTTTAGAATGGTTTATAAAGTTTCTAATAATGTTTTTACATTCAACATACTTAACAAGATTTCCTAACCACACTTAAATGTTTCTGAAGTGTATGTACTGTTTACCTTCCTTCAAGATTGTACATATAAAGTTCATTGATTTCTGTTAATATGGTTTCTGTTGCACGGCATGTAATTCAGCTGCCATATGTGTCACCATCATCCAAACTGAAATGCTGATTACTTTCATAGAGGATGGCAATCTGTACATCAAGAACCATGGAATTCATGATAATAACAAGCTGATAGTGAAGCCTTATCCAGTTTTATGAATGTGTTACAGAAGGGTTTGTCAAAGGAGTTCTCTTATGTTTAATTTTTCATGATTTTCGCAAAGCTTTTGACTCAGTCTGACACAGGTTGATGATTGCAGAGGCTTTCAACACAGTGGATTTTAATGAAATGTGCAATGTTAAGAGAAAAGGAAGTGACTATGTACACCACGGGCAGATACTGAGTCCAGTACTTCTCCATGTGTTCATTTCGAACATATCTGAGGGAATAAAGAACAGGCTCAACCTGTTCCTACATGAGATTAAGATAGACCCAATAGTGGAAAATTCAGGCAGACTTGCAAGGGCTTGGATGAACTTTCCAAGTAATCTAGAGAGATGGAAGTTAAGGTTCAGTGCAGACAAATGTTAACATAACAGCTGGGACACGACAATCTTGTGCAAATTATCAGCTGTGATGAGAGGAACTACTGATGATAGAGCAGAAAAAAGGACATGGACATCGCTATGTATACACTAAAAGTAATCAAGCGCTTCCCTAAAATGCATGAATCTCAAATAAATGACAGTAAATAAAATACTAAGTTAGATAAATAATACAGCAGTAGTGAAATGCTATGCAGCCACCAAACAGAAAGGTTGTTTTCTGAGTAATAGGAAAGCTACTAAAAGGGTGTATAGAAGTGAGGAGAAGTACAGTAACTTATCAGAGGACATGATCTTTTCGCTAACGTTCAGAAGTCTCAGTGGGCCTGATAAAGATGCACAAGTTCATTACTAGATGAAGATGAAGGGGTTAACTGCAGTAGATAAGATGAGGGAGGAGGGACTGAGAGCACTAAATCTAAGAAACCAGCTACCAGCTCCATGGCTTAGACCTCTGACAATGACACAAGGTGTCCTAGGTTCAGTTAGTGGCTTGATTGCTGAAGATATCACTTGCTCACCCAAATTCTACCTAGGAAAGTAAAAGGGATACGTAACTCTTTGAGGCACATCTCATCAATGATCCTCAATAGAACTCATTGTTGCAAGATACCTAAAGAGGTATGTCTGCTTTTCGTGGAGATAGGGGTGCTCATGGGTATGTGATCTGCAGAAGCAAGTTACTTCACAACACACTGCCCACTGTAAACTCCTACCTTAAGGGCTTAATGATCACACAAAAGAGGAACTGGTAGGCCTTATTGATCACTTCTCATTTTTTGACCAGTAACTTGCTAATGAGTAGAAGACAACTATATATGAGTAAATATGGAAACATACCTTCTCTATCCAAAAAGTCTCTTGGATAATTTTACAGAAGGTGGAAATACCATACAGTGGTCAGCTGTTAGCAGTCTGGTAAAACTGTAACTGACAAGAATTGTAACTGTAGTTGTTTTCCATATAACTAATATACAATAAACCCACTCACTGGATTATTCAGTAAGGGACATATTATCACTAATCATGTATTATAGGAATTCTGCTGAATTTATAACTGTTTGCCTTCTTTGAAACTGCCTAGTTTATGACTACTTGTCTTCCTTAAACTTATTATTTCAAAATAAGATTCTGAAAATCCTGCTAATTCATGACTGTGTAAACTCTTTGATACTGATTTGGCCTACAATGTTGCTCTCTTTTGAATGTATGAATTATCTGTATATTCATATGCTATATTTTCTCATGTTGGTCTACATCTAAGTCATCCTTGAACTAGTCCATTTACCTAGTTAATAAAGTCTAACTTACTGACTGACTAACTGGCAAACTAGCTAACTAAACAAATAAAGGTAAAGGTCCACACCGCAAGCAAAGTGGAAGGTCTGATGGTCAGCAGGCACTGAGGATGGAATCAAACAACTGCAAAAAAAAAATAAAAATAATAATTAATAAATAAATAAATAAATTAATTAATTAATTAATTAATTAGTAAGAATGAGGTATTTCATGCATCTGTGATATTTCCTCCTGAAAAAAGGATGTGGATCCTTGAAGTGCAATACAAGAAATGGTGCTATAGGTGAGACAAGAAGATTAGGGTACAATGAGTGGATGTACGTAAGGTTGGATTAGAATGAATGTGTATACGGAAGGTATGCTAAATGTCTCCTGTCTTAGATTTGAAAAAAGTCAATATAAATCCTCCTTCCATTCCTTCTTCTGCCATATATTAAAAAGTAAATATAACCCCCCCCCAGTTCCTCTTTAATCGTACAAGCTCCACTCCTACCTATATTAGCTGACTAGGAACTAAATTGTATTTGAAGTCTGCCTGATGTAGGGCATTAATTTTGATATTGGCCTTTGATGTAACAACATTAAAGGAATTCTTCTTAAGATGTAATGCATTAAGGCACATCCCAGAAACAACAATACCTATTCTTTTATTTATACCCTGAGGATATATGCCTTTTCTTTGTTATAATTTTCCTCTGACGTGTACAAGCATTTCCACTGCCTGTTGTGACTCAGAACAACTGCTTTCCTCATTTGTACCTCACTCGCTTTGTACATTTGATCTCTTGTATGATGTACATACACACATTTTTGCCTTCTCTGTTTTCTTTGTTCATCGTGTAAACCACGTACCCCACTATGGTTTGTATTCATAGTGGATTGTCAAGTACACAAAATGAGTACAACCTGTATTGTGCATTTCACAAGACCATTCCGATGCACAGACATCCTTCTCTGCCCAAAGATTCCTCTGTGTCTTTAAGTAGCAAGGTTCAGTTTGCCACATTATATTGTGGTAATCACTCAAAGAATCCATGTGAATACTTATTCTGGAATGATGCCCAGATAGACAACTTGAAAAATATGAGATTCATAGATGCCTGAGCTACAAAAGTATTAATTCAAATCCAAATCCATAAGTGTGCACGGCATTCTTGCAGTCCACACCTATGTCTTTCACTGGTGGGATTCTGCGCAGGGTGAACCAGAGCTGTTGTATCCTGTACAGAGAATCAACTTAGTTACTGCTGTGGTGTATGTGAACGGATGTGTATGAGTGTGTGTGTGTGTGTGTGTGTGTGTGTGTGTGTGTGTGTGTGGTGTCTGTGGACTGGAGGTCAGTGCCTGTGTGCGGTCCTCTTAGTAAGAGTGTATTTTATAGCAGCACAGAGGTGCTCCAGCTGCACAGTGGTGTCATTCTTAGTCATGCATATTCCCAAATAATGAAATGTTGCATTTCTGGGAATGTGAATATGTATGCAGCAGTAAATTGTACTACAGCATCTCACCTCATTGATGCAAGTTGCACTACAGAGCCATTTACTATGAATACTGGCCTATGCTTACATCACAATTTTGATTTTTTTTGTATTATATTTTATCGACTGTTACAATATCAAGGCATTTCGTTAGTGTCACATAATACTGTGATTTGTAGTGTGGCATAATGTTTGCTGTAGTTTGATGAAATCTAGGTAATTTAAATACTCAGATAATGATGAAAACTTCTCACAGAGGAAAAGTATTATGCCAGCAGTATAATAATGTATTAGGATTCAGTTCACAAAGAAAACCAAAGATGTATGGCATTAGTTTTCATTCAAGTCTAAAACCTCATACCTAAAGACAAGAAGAATTAAAGAAAAATACAAGTTGGCATAGCACAAGATAATACCCTTAAAGTAGCAAAGATTTCTCAACCCAGGCAAAGTCAGTTTATCTTTCACTGCTGCATGACCTGACTGGTACAGTGCTTGAGGTCTTAAGAAAGAACTTGAGTTTCTACTAAATGTCAAAAAAATCACATTGGATCCATGCCTGGGTAAAATAACACATCTGACTGACTGCTCTTTTTCAGTCTCTCTCGCTCTTTTTTTTTCTTTGTTTGATTGTTTATATAACATCTTCACACACTCAGTACTGATTACAATATATATTAAAATAGCTCTCCTTCTTTAAGTATTATAAATTTATCCTTTTACATTTTGCTACATCCTATGGCAGACTAATACTTCAATAATCTTAATTTTAGTGCCTCTTCAAACTTGATGGATCTTTCCTTGAAAATTAAATTTGAGGCAGTCTCCAAGATGTTACTACCATTTTAAGAAGTTTTTACTAAATCCCCAGCAGTCTGCCTCTATCTCTGGCCAGCAGGCCAGAGCACTGAATAACTATTTCTATCACAATCATACCACTCAACTTCTTAGTGAAAAAAATCTGAACAAAGACAATAGTAATGGGGGACAAAGGGACAAAAATAAGGATAGCTTCTAAAAATCGCTTTTATAAACTTCAAAAGTTGCTAGAATAACATGCTTTATACTAGCATGTATTTTCTGAAGAATATGAAGTTTGAAACTCAAATGTCTGTCATTATTTAGTGACTGTAATCCTTAGAGATTTGCCAGAAATCCACCAATTTTATGAGAAGACCATAAATATGATGCATAAATCTGAAAAGTTGAGAGGTAAGACTGCAATGCAATGGGCACAGTCATTGCTATTGCCTATATTGATGGAGATTAATTCTACTACTTGCAACTAGACCAAAGTTAATTATATATATATATATATATATATATATATATATATATATATATATATATATATAGGAAGACAAAAGCTAGTGTTATTACAAAACAAAACATGCTTATTCTACAACTATCAATGTTTCCTCTCACACTAATACACTAATACTTGAGTGGCAAAGTAGGTTCTAAACTCTGAAATTCTACATCTGTAGAATGCTGAAAATTAAAAGGGAAAATATAGATTATTTTTATAAAATGTTTTACATTTCAAAACACTTTATTTAAAAATGTCCACAGTCCTTTTCAAAAGTAGATTTTTGCAGCTACATTTTCCTAGCAGAAGAACTGTTCAGTATTAAGCATAGGCACCAGTGTACATGTAATATGCTTTAGTCCCCCCACCCCAGGATTATCTAATTCATAGATTAGTACAGAATCAGAACCTAAATGATTAAATTAGGACACAAAGATGTTAAGGGAAAGGGACAGAGATATAACTTTTCCAAAATGCATGACACTTTCTCTATCTATGTCTGTGAATAACAACCAGTAATATTCCACCAACAAAATTTCTTTGGAAATTAACAATATTTTTCATAAAGTGTTGTTTACTTTTCAAAATGTCATATCCTATACTTTAGGGAAGTCTTGTGCTTAATGTTTTTATGTAAGAACTGTATAAGATATAGCTATTAAAAACTGCCTCTATGGCAGAAAACACTTTGGTATGGTAACAAGACAGCTTTGTGTTTTACTTGGATGTTATTGTGATGAAAGGTGATACTGCCAACCAAGTTAGCTGGAATTTTGCAAATAATTAGATATCATTGATGAGTATTGAAATGATTTATATGAGATGCTTGTGTTACAAATGTATTAGAGCTGTATGTTATGTGTATATCAAACTGTTTGCACAGATGTGTGTGTGTTGAAAAAGTATTTGTAAAATGCTGTTTGAAATGTAACCACAGTGTGTCCTACTGGAAAAGAACAGAAATGTATATGGTCTGTTGTAACTGATTAAACGTATATATTTAAACAGTGGAAACTGGTATACAGGAGGTTAACTTCAGTCCAGCAAATTTTAGGAAATTAGCTGAAATTAAATTACTTTACAGACTACACAATAAAGGATTGTATCTTTCAGTTTTCAATGTAGCTAGAGACAGAGAGTCTGTGTTAAGAGAGAAGAGAGAGTCTGTATTGTCTTTGAGTAAACTAATTACTAGTTTTGAAATGTAATGGAATTCAATTGTTTTATGACTTCCAGCATCTGCCAAAGATCTGAGGTCTATGTATTTTTACAGGTAGTTGCTAAATGCTACCATCTGCAATCTATGGCTGTTTTGGGCATGGGGACTAGAAGTCAAATGACAAGAAATAATGTCATTCTGCAAGCTAGTCCAGCAGTAATGTTTGAGATATTAATTTGAGAAGTCTCTTAGTGAGACAGAGCATTCTGCACTCTGTCTTGGACCTGACAACAACTAGAAGATCCATTCACCACATCTGCCTTGCTCTAATGAAGTAAGTTTCTAGGGAACAGTATAATTCTCTTAGATACAGTCAGGGATATAGTGAAGCTTAGTTTAGATATTTTTCTTTGAAATGTAACCTGCTTACAACAGTTAGTTATGTTTTTTTTTTTTTTTTTTTTTTTTTACATATTCAGACTTTTACAAGTTCAAACATATGGTTTCGACCATATGACATTCAAACTTGTAATGGTTCGACTACGTAATATGAACCCTACGTGTTGGTGTGCAAGATCCCTTATATTTTTCTTTTCTAATTGTCATGTATGTTGCACTTTAAATTTCTTCTCAGATTTTTTTTTCTTGATGTTCTTATAGCCATTACTCTTATTTTCCTATCCTTCTTGCACTGTAGAATGTGTTTATTGTACAATATTTAAACGTCCCAGTTATGCTTGGGTATGGTCACGGTGCTTTTTGGTACTGAGAGTGTGAATAATGTGGCTCTTTAACTAACTTGAATGCAGTCCATCCTTTCAGCCATCCATCTATTTGTCCACTAAACTGTGCAATTTTTCATTTTCTATTTTATGTATTTATTGATGTGTTTTCTTACTCACTCACTAACTTATTTATTTTCCCCTGGCAGGTAGGTTGACCTAAATTCACAGCGGCCTTTTTCAATAAATATGCAGTTACTGTGGAAAACATATCTAACCTTCACACCTCACAAGGACAGCATGTTATACACCATATTTTTTTCACTGATGGCCACTGGCGGCCAAAGCCTGTCCAACTAAGCACAAAGTATAAGACACTGATTAGTGAGTATACAATAGCAGTCCATCACTGGGCACATATAGTCACATATACTCACATAAGGGCTAACTTTATATCAATGATTCACCTATAAGCATATCTTTGTAATGTGCATGGAAACCAAAGGGTCCAGTGAAATGCACACAAATGGGTAAAAAAGTATCATCTTTGAACAGCATGTATCCTTGGGAAGCATCCAACTGAGAGTCAAAGGCTGGGAGATAGCAGTTCTAACAACTGCACTGTGATGCCATGTGTTTGCAAGCTAAATTAGTTATTTATTGAGACCAGAAGTTAAGTAACCTCCTACTTCTCACTTACGCTGAACTATTTGTTTTAAAATATCACTCCTCCAGTTAGACAATTAAGTTTTTAGTGAAGAGGCTTGTATTCTTTATTGTTTATTGAAATAGGCAGTTATCACACCAGGAAAGGGTACAGTGCTTGCAATATGTCCATCAGCCTCTCATGTTCCATACTTCCTACAAATATTCTCCTTATTAAAAAAAATATGCATTTTACAGCAAATTGAGAATTATATCAAACATCCCTAGTTTATTATTCCTTAAGTACCATTTTCAATTCTACCCTTACAAACAGCTTATACATCCACTTAGGCCCACTTAGGCAGTATACCACTATTTTTTTAACTGTTCCTGTTCTTAGATCATAGAATATAGAATCACCTACTGTCTAAAGCCTTAACTTGCTGAAACCATTTCCTATAGTGTCAAAGAGCAATCCTGAAAAACTCTTAGTAATCCCATTTTTGCATCTT
This sequence comes from Protopterus annectens, assembly GCF_019279795.1. Lineage (NCBI taxonomy): Eukaryota > Metazoa > Chordata > Ceratodontiformes > Protopteridae > Protopterus > Protopterus annectens. The sequence goes on from NC_056742.1 coordinate 327,446,631, forward strand.
TGAAGGTCCCTGTTAGATGCTCTTTCTTTCAAAAAAATCTGTTTGAAAGATATTTAATTGCATACGGTCAAGGATGACCATTTGGTATGCTTTTCAGATACAGTAGAGAGTCGATTATCTGAACATTGATTATCTGAAATGTCAATTATCCAACACAGTCTTCCAAAGTTTTTGTGTAGGAAAAATCATAAACTCTGAATATGTAAATGTTATACATATTCACTTGTACATGTTTTCTGAGCTTGTAGCCATCTCGTGTGTGAAAAATATTCTTTATTGTCCACTGGAATCACTGAATGGTTGAAAAGTGTATTCCCTGCATAAAGAAAACACAAGATTTTAGAAGTTTTTATCTGGTTCAATGTATGTTTGATTATCCGAACAGTTTGATTATCCAAACTACCCTAGGTCCCAATTAGTTCAGACAATTGACTATCTACTGTATACCTTTAGGATTTGGAAACACACTTATTGAACATGTATTTTCAAAGAGGTCTCCCTAATCCATACTTCTTCCAAACCAGACCCAACCTCCTACGTTGCCAGTATAAAGCACAAAATTGTGATTTTTATGGAGTAACACTATAATTCATGAAAAATCTGTCTTCAAATCATCTGCCCCATAATGCACTGCAGTACTCTCAACATTATCTACATATTTGGTGTTTCTGCTTCATATTAAGAAAATACAATTCTTTCAGTGCTGTAAACTTTTTTTCTGCAGCCAGTGTACAACTATTTTTACTGAATATGTGTCAATGTATTTGTCTGGAGGGCTGTGCATAAAATAAAAATATATAAGATGAAAACAGAATAATGCAGAATCATCTGAATATAATGTATGATTAATTTTATATTAGATTATTTCTGTGAAAGGACTGCCGTTGCATGTAACTGAAGAATTATAAAAATGGAGCTACTGGATGAAATATATGCCAAAAAAACAGAATGTGTATCTGCTGTTAAAGGCCTGCTGATTGAACCAAAATGTACTCAGTTGTTTACCATAACAGTTCTTACTTTTCACTCTTTTCTATACAGATTAACATTACAAACACTGTTAATTATACATCACTTTCTTAACTGTTCACTACATCACAAGTTTTTATTTATTTATTTATTTTACCTATTGTTGACCAGGTGTGTCTCAATAGGTTAGTAACCTGTTTAGATTGGTACAATAGGGAATGTTTAGGTTTTAGGTCGAAAAAGTGGTGAAACAGAAAGAGTGGAATAATAAAATAGTGTTAGATGCAGGCAATCAGACTGAATGTTTAAGAAATATATGGAAGAACTGCCAAATGCAAGGATAATCCTAGAAAAGGACAGAGCTGTGGCAGCTTCCTAAAGCAGACTGAAGTCGATTCACAATAATCTAAAGGTAAAGGAAAGTGCAGAAACCACCACAATGTACTATGAACGTGCTGTAAGACTAGAGACCACCTTTACCACCATTTTACTTTTCTGCTTCTCACCAGGAAGACAGTGTCTCCTGTGTCAAATGTATGATGTCCATTATATGACAGGGTAACACAGCTTATGAGTTACTGCCATTTTGCCTCTTGTCCAATATGCAAGTGAAATGTAAACCGGGCATTTTCTTCTCTATGTTGAAAATATTTTTTCCTAAGTATTTACAGCACACTGAGATTCTTAAATTCCACACTTTTGCACTGGAAAAAATAAAATTTGGCAGATACCTTATTGCCCATTCCTATCCACCATAAGGTTATCACAAAGCATTCATGCAGTTCACATTAATTTGTATAACAGCGTCTTCAAAATGTAATTAAAGATTAAGTATTTTCTCTAAATGGGTTGATTGTTAAACTGTTTTTTGTATCTTTCACGTCTATTCTTTTTCAGGAGAAATGGATAGATGTTCTACGAGAACCTTTCAATGTTACTTTTTATAATCTAACCTTTTTTGAACCAAGAAAATTCCATAAAGAGACAACTGATTCTCCACAAACAATGAAAGAAACATGAAACAGTTTACTTTTAAAATATCTACCACAATATTGTCATCGTTTATCTGTCTGATATGCAAAGAAATGCAATACTTTTCAGAGCTTACATAAGTCATGAAGTGGACATCAGAAAGAACCCTTGGATCAGCAACTATGCAATTACTGAAGGAAGAATAAGAATTCAATACAAAATACAAAATACCTTGGACACTTAGCACAATGACTGTGTCCACCTTCCTAATGTATATCATGCTTCATATCTAAAGTGGAGAAGGGTTAGGCCCCTACCAAAGAAGGAAAAGATGAAAGCATACATTTAGAAAGACAGTGTTACTGAGAAAGCTGAATTTTTGGATAATGTTTACAGCAGGACTGGCACTCAGCTCTTGAAAATTGTGGCTACAGTTGAGTGTACATGTAGTACAGATGCTTTTAAGGAAAAGAAATTGGCACTGCTGATTGCATTTCAAGTAGCAGAACATTAATCCAGTTCATCAAAGATAAGAAGGCATATTTCAACTTGAATCTCATCTTGTTTGTGCATCTCTCCTCTAGCCTGTTCACAATCTCAGCTGCATGAAAGCCATCCTGTATTATCCCAAATTATATTTTTCTTCTTCAACAATGAATTAAAACAGAGACGGTTAAGCTGAAAAGCAGATAGTGGAATAGGGAGAGATTACATTGAATTAAAATCTAAATGTAACTGGACAATTTGTGTCAAGTGAATAAAAACAATTAAAGCCTGCCTTCTTCCCACAGGTCGGGAGGGGTAAAATGTACAAAGACAAGCTGAGCTATAAAGAACATTTATTTAGTACAGATCAGATTCTTATTTTGTTTTATACATCCCTTTTATTAGACATATACATTTAATTTAAATGGTCACCCCTTCTGTCTTGTTTTTGTACCATTCTCAGTTTCTACTGCTATTACAGGTGAAGATTTTTATATATATATATATATATATATATATATATATATATATATATATACATGTAAAAGGCAACAATATACCCATGAAAATGCCTTCTGTTTCATATGTTTAGAGACACACATACCTCAGATTTGCAGCTTTGCATTTACCACATTTCTGAACAAGTGTTCAATGTATGAATGTGACTGTGTGCACATTTGTCACTTTGTATTTTTTTCATATATTACACAGATTTATATAATGTGTTTAGCAGACTGTCTTCTTTCCTTTAAATGTTTAATTATTTTTATGATAAACACTTTTTATTTATATGCGGGCCATTAGGTTTTACCAGTTTACAGTTCTTTAAAGGTTAGCCTTTCAAAAAACGTATAGGAACTGCTGTGCAGTTTATTGTGTCTGTGCCTTAATGACATAGTATAATAGGCATATCGATGTAGAACACACATGCACAAAAGTGCAGAAGTTTTAGTAGTTTCAGGTGTACTGAGTTTTGATGTGATTTATTGCAGAATTCAAAACTGCAAGACTTGATGTTCACAGTGTAAATGTATCTATCTATCTATCTGTCTATCTCTCTCTATATATAATGTGTGTGTGTGTGTGTGTGTGTGTGTGTGTGTGTGTGTGTGTGTGTGTGTGTGTGTGTGTGTGTGTGTGTGTGTGTGTGTGTATGCGTGCATGCTGATTACATCATTTTTTAACATTTGGCATCTCACAGAGCTTGCAATAAAACTGTGGCATCTTTATCCAACATTCATAATTTTGTGCACATGAGGTTGAAAACACTGGTCTCAAATCTATAATAAAAAAAGTTATATTATCCTATTTGGAAGCATTAAAAACTAGGTAACAGTCAGACTAAACTTAACCATAGCAGCAGCAAATGGTATCAAGGCAGAATATGTAAAGACCAGACCTAAAAATATCTACGTTTATGACTGGCTACTCCCCTTCATGTATTCATGACATATTAGTAAAATAGTGTTCAAGGCTGTGCTTATCCTGTTATCTAGTAATCATTTAGCCAGCTTTCATTCAAAGGAAGGCAAGGAATCTTTAGGTGATGGGACAATTCTGACACTCCTTGGGTACTTGTGTCCATTTTTCAAATGGACATCTGAGAAGGGACTATTCAAACTACGGACAACTCAGATAAAGGCTGACAGTTCATGTAGGCACCACCTCACAGACAACACTACTGCATTATATTAGTCAAAGCCTATTTCTTACTTTTAGAAACTAAGTGCCTAGCACACTATCTTTAATTTATTATGTAATTAAACTAATAAAAATGATTGCACTGAAGTCATTAATCTAAATGTACCAGGCAGGTAGTGGAGATCCATCTCTGATACAGAGCAAGACCTGCTCACAGCACCACATATCCTACTTGATATATCTAAGACCATCTCATTATTTGGATCATTATTGTGGAATGTTCTCCTGTTCAGTATCAGATCTCTTAAAAGTTATCCAATCCTCAAAAAATACTAAAACAGTACCTCAAAGATGAAGCTGCTTAAAATATTTGGGCAACGTAACACAACCAAATATTAAATACTACTGCTTCTTCCTACCTACTGACGCAGATGTTTCAGACCTTGGGATTCAGAAAGGCATACAATGATGTAGAAGCATTATCTGAAAAGGTTTCTGCATTGTGGTAAGACACTGCAATTCAGGGGCAACTCTGTTGCTATAGTTTTCACCTCAAAGGGTCATAGTGTAGAGACCAGTTTTGTGTGTGAAGCTGCTTGCTAATACAGCAGTCTGTGGGAGTGCCTAATGCTAGTCATATGGTCGCCACTGGAAGAATTCACAGCTATGATTTACTTGGCAAAGAGAATATGAGTGTGTGTATGTGTGTGCATGTGCATGTGCATGCATGTGTGTGCCTGCCTAGGTGGTTGCACTACAGGGTATGCATGGTATGCCAAGTCTGTGTGAGTGTGTGTTTGTGTGGATATGTGTCTGTCTTGGTGGTTAGACTATAGTGGTTAGTATATTGGGTATGCAAAGTTTGTATGTGTATGTGTGTGTGTGTTTGTGTGAGTTTGTGTGTGTGTGTGTGTGTGTGTGTGTGTGTGTGTGTGTGTGTGTGTGTGTGTGTGTGTGTGTGTGTGAGTGTGTGTCTATGTGTGTGTGTGTGTGTGTGTGTGTGTGTGTGTGTGTGTGTGTGTGTGTGTGTGTGTGTGTGTGTGTGTGTTGTGTGTGTGTGTGTGTGTGTGTGTGCACGTCTATGTTTGTGTGTGTTTGTATATGCATCTGTGTACATGTATGCATGCATGCATATGGGGCTGCTCATGCTACAGTGATGTGAGAGATGCTGGAAATAACACTAGCGCAGTCAGCTCTGATAGCACAGTGCTCAATTCAGAAACATGGACATAAGGCACTAATTGTTTCTCTTTGTGGCTTTACCATGTCTCAGCACTGGAGATCTCTCTTTCATGCTAATTTAGCTCACTTTGGACAATTAGCATGGGCAGAGAGTCTCTCTATAAATCCAGTCCTGAATATTTAGATTTCATTTCATTTGTAATTCCTCTTCAAAATTTCTTGATGGATCTATGGCATTAGGAAATGCATATCCTTGGCAGTTACATCTAGTTCATAGTATGAATTAATTACCACCATTTTCTGACCTTGTACCCCTTCTTTGAGCAGCACCAAGTCCTAACACAATCATGCTCTACATGAGAGCAAAATAAAAAAAAACTGGATGTTGCTCATCGTACCATCTAACATCATATGCCCTTGGCAACTGCTCCCTTTGCCCTACCCTAGTTACACTTCTGGTTTATAGGCACTTACTAGGGTATTGTTCCATAATGATCTTTAGAAGCCATGAGGCATACATTCCCTTGAAGTTTTTTGCCATTATAGTATTTTAAGTACAAATAACTAGAGAGGAGCAGAACATTTACATGGTGTCCTTATCCATGAGTTACAAAAATACTAAACCAAGGGTGAATTTGTAGTTACTCATCTAGTCATCCAGCTTATATATCAATAGTGAAAGAGAAGCACTTTGCTTTATGTGGAGAGGAAAATGTTTCTAAAGAAGTGCTTTTCTCTGTGATACACATTTATCCATCCAACATGTTCTATTTATCTTGCAAAAGAAATTTAGATCTCTAAAGTCAGTATCTATACCTCCACTGGACTTGCAAATATGCAGTAGGACTAAAAGGACAGAGGCTATTTGTGGCTCTTTACATAAGGCAGAGCTTGTCCTTCAATGGCCTGTATGACACTAAGAAGACAAGCAAGGCTTTGAAACTGCCTGCATATTTTTTCTGCTTTGGGCCCTTCATTTTCTTAGCAATGAAGTGATGTTGGCATTTGAGATGTGTCAAATGTTTTGACAGATACATACTGAAGGGGGTATTATACTCAATGATTACTCTGAGTGTGGAATACAGTGGAACAAACACATCCCTGGTGCTGGAAACTATACCCTTTGTAATGCTCTGCAATGAAAAAGCACTTTTTTACAATAGTGGGCATATGGCAATTGAAGGGTAGTTCATTGCCTACATAGGATCCCAGGTGGGATCAGGAACAATTTTCAGAGGATTATTTTCAATCTGATAGTTACAATGGAATTTTAGCTTGCTGAACAATATTATTATTATTATAATACATTTGTCATAATTTATTCAATTTTAGTCCATGGTTTTGACACCAGCAATTAGTCTGGGAAAGGCCTTCTTGGAGGATCTTGGTATTATCTGGGGAGTTTATGCAGGCACCAGAATTACAGTCATCTGCAAACTTGGTTAGCCATAAACCATTAATAGTAGCTTTGACCCCTATGAAGTAAATGTCAAAGAGAAGTGACCTCAAAGACTGAACCCTTGAGTACAAAGATAGTGATAATTCTTTTAGGTGAGCCTAGTCTAATTTCCTGAGTTCTGTTTATGACCCACTTTGCTATTCAGTGAGTTACATAGGGATTAACATTTAGCTATGGCGGTTTTGCCTATGATTCCTGAGTGTGGGATAGTAATGAATGCCTTTCTGAGGAAAAGACATACAATGTCTACTGACTTGCCCTCGTCAATTTATTCATTAACTTTTTCAAAGAAGTCAACCAATTTAAGTTGGCAAGATTTGCCATCAGCAAATCTAAACTGGCCCAGATTGAGAGTTTGTGAGTTACCTATGTCCTTATTTATTAATTCCATAATGATCCATTACAAAACCATAGAGATCAACTTGGTTATACTTATGGATCTATAATTTCCTGGCTCCATTGATACTCCATCTTTGTACAAGGGGAGGACAGCTACTGTCTTCCATTTGCCTGGTGAAAGCCTGGTTAATGGCTGACACTGAAGAGCCTCTGTAGGGGGGCTGCCAAGTCCTGTTTCATGCTGGCAAATAAGCAGCCCATTGTGTTATCCAGCCTCCAAAGAAATAGTGTTCTTGGCCTTGATTAGTGCCTTGAGGACTTGTTCTTGGGAGATTTTAGAGGGAGTGTAGATGCAGGTATGAGATTTGGAAATGTAGGAGGAGAGAGTGTGTCACGTTAGAGCAAAATTGATCTATATGTCCTCTGGGTCTGAGTATGTGATATTGTTTACTATTACTTGTTCACAATGCACTGTTTCTAAGGTTTCTAACATAATTAAAGGAAGTTTGGGGGTTGTCATGTGCCTGGGTGGCAATTTTTACCTCATATTTGTCTTTTGTGGATCTGATCAGGGTCTGGAGTTTTATGTTAAGGTTAGTAAGAGCTTTTTTGCATTTAGTTTTATGCACATTTAAATTTTATTTTCCATTTATTATGTCTGTTTATAGTTGGGTCCTATCACAGGGGTTTATTTTTAAATTTGGCATTGTATTTATTTCTGTGGGATATGGATGCATCTATGTAGCTATTCACATTTGTATAGAATTTAGAAGTAAAGGAATCCATATAAGCAGTGGGGTCACTGAGTTGGAAGGGGATGTTGAATTTAGGCAGGGCATCACTCAGTTTCAGTAGGCTAGCCTTGGCATGATCTTTGAATACCAAGGTATTAGAGGAAGCTTCTGGCTTCAGTCTTAAGATACATGTCTATTGGTTCAGTTAAATGAGAAGGGAGCAGAGATGTTCCATATTGGCAAGGACAAAATCCAGGATTTTATCACCCTTTGTTGGGGTATAGACTAACTGGCCCAGAGAGTTTGTATTGATGATGACCAGAAATGTCTGGGAATACATGTTAGAGGATGTGTGCATTTCCCACTTAATGGAGGGGTATCTCAGCCTTTATTGCCTTCATCTAGTGCGATGGACCTGAATATGTGGTAAGTGTGGAAACACTGGCTGATCTTTTTAACAGAGTTAATAAGCACAGCTGCAGTTTTAACTTTTTTTTGGAAATAATTATTTTATTTTATTAACACTGTCTAAAACATCTTTATGTTTTTCTAGTGTTTCTTGTTTACATAGCTATTCAGATTTATAATTTTAGTAACAAACATACTTGATCAACACTTAATGTAACACAGTAGCTCAGCTGTCTTCTGTACTTATTCTTTTACCTAACCTCTCTGTTGGGTGGCCTTACATTTGGACATTGTTTTTTGATTTCTTCAACATCTTACATCAGTGCCTTTGGTCCGCTGCATTCAGAGTATCGTGTTTTCTGTTGCTATTGTTGAATCACTGACCTTTCACACCACTTCCCTGACATACAATTCTACAGACATCTCATCTAATTTTTATTTAAACTTTATTACTCATTCTTAGACATTTCCCTATATTGCACATTCCTTGTCTTATTCAACTACCATATATAGTTGTCTGGATGCCCATAATATATACAATTAGCAAAGGTTAATTTCTCTGCCCTTTTACTGAATATACTTAAATCTACTGCCTGTGCTTTACATGCCTCAACATTCATTTTATGCAGTATCTACATTCAGTCATTTTCTTGATTTCAGGCTTCATACTATGAATATTGCTTACACTACTTTTTAGCTTGAACGTCTGGGGTGGTGACATGATGGGAACTAAAGCCTTTCTTACAAAAGTATGGAAAGTACTTGTTGTTGCATATCTGTTCCTAACATCTTCTTGATGGCATCTATGAACTGTTACCAAAAAAAAGACTTTAATGTTGAATGCCCAGAAACAGTAGTCTGTTGTGCCCCCTTTCCTATCTCAGGCCTGCAGCTATTTCAGCATGAGGTCTTTTTTTTTTTTTGCCTCATGTGCAGATAGATTTGTCTTGCATTATAAAATAACTTACTCATATCTTTCATGCATACGTGATCCAGAAAGTAAATGAAGACATTTTTATCCATCTTCGTCAGTTTTTACTCCTCCACTCCTGTACTTTTCCACAGTTCCTGTAGTTTCTTACACACCTTCATACATCTTTTTTAATGTTCTTTTAAAACATCCTATAGCTTACCCACCACTCATGTTTCAGGATTGTCCCATCACCCAAATATTCCTAGCCTCCTTGTCCTTTGCATTTGACATATGCTCACTTTTTCTTTTGTTAATATCCAAAGCTTTTATTTTTTATCAAATGACAAAACAGTGAAGAAACCTATACACACAAAAACCTTATTTTCCCTTTCAGAATGAAAATATTTTATTGTCATAGTTAAACATATCATCATGAAGATGATCATGAAGCTGAACACAATGCATAAATCTTTGGGGTAAGATCAATACTGGTTACTGTAAGGTCATGTAGGTCCACCATTAGGTTTTACTTAGGTATTTCTCAATGTCAACAGAGATGAGAATGAGGTATGATATTTACACAATGACAATAACTTTAACATCAGACATCACAGAAAATAAGTTTTGTTTAAATTGCACCATATGTCTGAAAAGTTAGCTATCCATATACATTTCTAAGTATTTGCATGAAGAAAGAGCTTGACTGATAAAGGAGCTCCATGTTTTGAGAAGGGCGTTTGTGTTTATCGATTGACAAAGAATCTCATCCCGATCTGATGTTATACAAATTGAGTAATCGTTTTCAGCTAAGTGACCTACAACAAATATACTAAGGATACAGTTATAAAACTTACAATAATTTTTTCCTAATATTTATCAGTTTTAAGGTTTTCTAATGTAAAAGACCACACAGACTGAATAGCTTTGCATTCCATAAAATAAGAATACATCTGCTGCATATTTGATCTCATGCAGTATGCATTTGGGCAATGTCAATTTCTCTATAGCAACTAGCCTATGGCTAGTCAGGAAAGCATCTTGTAAGAACTTGAATTTTCAGAATATGCATTTTAGTAAAATTAATTTTGGTAAGCATTGTGCCTTACTGCTTCCCAGTCTGGACAGATATTTATTTAATCATGTTTGCCAATAATGTGAGATAACTGTATGTGAGTAGTAAGAGAAATTACAACTGAGTTATAGAGAAACAAGGCAAGTGCTTCTTTTTGGGGATACTAACCTTAATGAGACCAATTTGAATTTATTATTTTCAGACATGATGACTGGATAAAATTTGGGGACTGCTATCCTAATCAGATTTAACTAGCGCTTTTATTTACATGCTATTGGTTTCTCATTTCAGCATTTGAAATTATGATTATTATTTTCTATGATATGATGCAAACAAAGATCTTCAACACTAGGTAGTGCAAAACACTTAGAGCTTTGTTGTTTATAAGTGTATTTAAATTTTCAATGCGGGCATAAGAGCAGGAATTCATTAAACAGGTCCAGTTTATTTAAGAATTTACAAGCTTCAGGTATTAGTCTCCAGCTCAGAGCTGTTATAGTCTTTGGTAATAAAGTTGTTTTTTGAGATGGTTGATAAATGTATTGAAAGTTTTCTTAGTATGCAGTTATTTGAAATGTTATATGTTCAAAATAATTTAGAAAGAGTAAATTGTCTGTCATCTACTGTCTGCTAGAGTGCAGTACTTTGTTTTATATCCCCCTTCCTTAAACAGCCTCCCATTTTCTATCCATCTTTTCTTCCCACACCCTCCTCTGGTTCCTGTGTACACTTCTGTACCTGCTTTTTATTATTGCTTACTAGCCTTATTTTTGTCCTACCTTTCCTAGCAATTTTACATTTTTCCACATTTCCATCTGACTGCCTGTGCTGAAGCCCCTTTCCTGTGTTCCTGCTATTATCATTTCCACACTGCCCAATATCAGTTTAAAGCCTCCTCCTCTTTTTTCTTTATGTCTTTAGACTATCTTCCATCTTGCCATACTGCAAATCCTTCAATTATACTGCCAGTCACAACTCCTAACTAGCAGATCAGATCCATCAGTCTCTCATCTAATTTCTAGGCCAAATTACTACCTGGTGCCTAATTTATGACCTATTCATATAGCATAGCTGTATTGTGACTCATCACGACTTAGTATATGATCAGTCGAAAGCTCCTGATAAAACAAATATACCTGCAACTTTACAGACTCTTGTGGCTCTTTTTAAAACAAACTCTGACCGAATCTTAATATGCATTTTAACACCAAACTCTGCCTCAAAATATTGGTATATAAACATAAGATCTGTACTTGCAGACATACAGAAGTCAGTCAGTCTGTATGAATAATGTAACAGTTGGAGAGTGGCTGGTATTTAATGAGCATTGATAGTATGAATAAACAGCCACTGAGTTTAATAACAGATCAGGGGCAGAATTGAGAAAATAGAAGAAAAACAACAATACTTTTGTCTTCTAAAATGAAAAGTCTAGACTCAGTAATTCCTTACTTTAAGTATGAGCCACATTAATCTTTTCCGAAATTTACAAACCAGTAAAAAGCTATTGCAAGTCCTTCTTTTATCAACAGACTGTGTGCAGTGTAGGTCTAATATGATCTTCTCTCTGTGATTCTCCCATCTGTTCTTCTGTTGTGCACACTAATGGAACCCTGAATTTATAAACCAGTAAAAAGCTATTGCAAGTCCTACTTTTATCAATAGACTGTGAGCAGTGAAGGTCTAATATAATCTTCTCTCTGTGATTTTCCCATTGGGTCTTCTGCTGTGCACACTACTGCATCCCTTCCCCCCTTTACCTCCCATTTATTGTAATAGAAATATACAGTTTTCCAAAGCTTTGCATTTATTTTATATTCTACCTCCCTGATGCTCTACTAATTCTGCTTTTGAGTTCACATAGATAAAAAGATGCCTTTAGATACTGACCTGAGCTATCTCTTCACATCTCACAGCTTTTTCCAAATCCTGGTTCAACCCACTCTGTTCACCTACCCTACCCCATTCCCACCCACCCACATGTTCCTCAAATGTATACACTCATTTCAATTAACCACACCCCTACAACGCTCAATTTCCTCCTTCAAGCAAATCCTAGCTATCCAATTACTCAAAACTACCTCCTCCACCCTATTACTCTAACTAACTTTTAATTATGTCACTTCTTTCACTCAACATACAAAATGTTACTTATCCTACTTAGCTCCCTCCTCCTAGTCACTCTTTCCTACACCATCCCTATCACTCCCACTACCCCCACTCCCATTCTTATCCTACTATCTCCATCAATCACTACAATCCATTAACCTCTATAAACTTCTCAATAGCTCTCTCACTGTTAACTCACTTTCAAATTCTCTTACATAAATTTAAAATAATTCACCCTCCCCCCAAGAAACCTAAACCCAAACTTCTTTTCTACAACCCCCCATCCATAGAATACAAACCCTCCTTTCCAAGCCTTCTGCTGGCTGGCGATAGTCACCCCAACTCTGACCCACCCTCCAACCCAACCACAGGTACCTATACTCACCCGTCTAACACCACCACTACATTATCTGACCATTCTCCCTCCTTGCCCCCATACAACCTATCCAAACTCCTCAACCTCACACCCCAAAACCTTGAAAATACTCTCCTTCAATATTCAAAGCATTGCTAACAAAGTTACTTGTTGCCATGACCTTATCTTTCTCTAGAACCATGACATTCTTACCCTCTCAGAAACATGGTTACAACCCAATATTACTCACTCTGAAATTCTCTCCCCAGTTACAACATCTTCATCCTTGATCAACACAAGAAATAAGGTGGTGGTGTAGCTACCGTATACTCTGACAAACTTTCCCTCTATCCTCTACCTGCATCTCTTCCAATTTCCATCCAGCTGAAATTCTTACTGCTAACTGTAAATTAAATAATCATAAAAACCTAGCCATGGTTGCAATTTATATCCCACTTGGCAACAACATCCCTACCCTCAAACACTTTCTCTCCTGGGCATCTCAAAACATCACTTATGAGACTGTCATCCTATATGGTGTCAATATTGATTGGAACTACATTAATTCCTGCTCTCCCAATACTAGCATCAATCTGTTTGGATTCTCTCAACTCATTATCTCTCCCACCTGTATCAATAAACACACAAATAACAGCAGTACCCTTGACTAGATCCTCAAGTCTAATCCAAATCTGTATCACAATGCCACCACTCTACCTGACTCCCTCAGTGACCATCTTCCTACCCACGTGTTATGATACTCAGCTCATCTGCTAAAACCTCACCAATAAAAAGGCAGCCATAACCTCTCTAATTTCTGCCCAGATACCTTCAATAATCTTCTCTTCTCTATTAACTGGTCCTTTCTCTATGCCCTCCCTCTCAATGAGGCTGTCTCCAAATTTAACAACACCTTCCTGAATATCCTAAACTCCTTAGCCCCCAGTAGAAAAATAAAAACAAAAACAAACTTTGCTCCGTGGTTAACCCAATCCACCAAAAAACTAATGCTTAAACAAGACAGCACCTTGAAAACCTGGAAAAAAACAAACTCCTATCACCATCTCCAAACCTATAGAGAACTTGGGAACCTAACCAAGAAACAAGTGAATCGGGACCAAAAAAAAATACTATCAAAAACCACTAGATAAGGCAAACTCCAACACGAAAAAGTTTTGTAATAGAATCAACAAACTCTTACATCCAGGCAAACCTTCTATTCCCAGCCCTTGTCCTAACAGCTCATCTCAACAGACACTGTCTCCTTTCTTAATTCCTTCTTCATTGACTCTATAAAAAAGTTAACTAAACCTGACAACTCCTCCTTCTCCCCTTCTGATCCCCTTCTGATCCCCTTCTCTCTACCTATTCCACACAGTTTTGTCTTAAATTTCTCCCTGCTGCATATATTGAATCTCTTCTTACCAAACTGAAAGCCTGTTCCCCCTTTTCTGACAACTTACCTCCTCTGTTCTTTAAACATGCTGCTAACTCTATTGCACATCCCATCTCCATATTAGTAAACAAGTCAGTTCAAGACAACACAATCCCTGACATCTGGAAAAAATCTTATGTCATACCCCTCCACAAAGGTGGCAATGCAACTGAACCAACCAACTACAGACCTGTTGCTTTACTATTCCCTTATCCAAAATTCTAGGAAAATGTATTCATAACCAGCTTCTCAAACACACCACCTGTTAACTCCCACCCAACATGGTTTCCATCCTCATCACAGCATCTCTACAGCTCTCATGTAATTTACACAGAATATCAGCAAAGCAAGGGACAATAACAAACTAGTCTCATGCCTCTTCCTTGACCTATCTAAAGCCTTCAACACTGTTTCTCATACCCTACTGCTCTCAAAACTTTCTTCCCTTAACCTCTCCTCCTCTACTATACTGTGGTTCTCCAGCTACCTCTCCAACAGATTCAAATCTGTCAAATGGCTTTCCTCCTCCTCCTCCCCCTTCCTCCCAATCCAAACAGGTGTCCCCCAAGGGTCAATCCTTGGACCCCTCCTTTTTAATATCTTTACAAATAACCTACACACCTCCTGTCTAAACTCCTCACTAATACAATACACAGAAGACTTAACTATTATCTCATGCTCTGATAACCTTCCCCACCTCCTTGCTCTTACTCATGATTCCCTCCTTTCAGTCAAAAAATGTCTGACCAATAATCAACTACTTCTCAAGCCTAAAAAAAACAAAACTTCTACTCTTCCTCCCCAAATCACTACAGTAACCAAAAATACCTCCACAGTATTGTCTCTTAATAATACACTTATCTCTGTTGAACCATATGCTAAACTTCTGGGTGTAATCATATAGGACCAACTAAAGTTTGATATACATATTCAGAAAGCCATCAAAAGACTCACCAAAAACTTGGTCTCTTATACAGATGTAAAAAATACCTCACTATTAATGCCAAACATTCTCTAGCACAGACTTTCCTTCTCCCAACCTTACTTTATGCAGCCCCTATTCTCACCAATATTCAGTCCAATCTATTAGCTAAACTTGAAACCACCTACAACAAAATAGCCAGATTCGCTGCCAAACTTCCCTATTGCTGTTACCACTGCATAGCTTTTAAAAACCTACAATGGCTTGAATTCCATAGCAAACTCCTTTTCCCCAATTCCACCCCACACACACTATCTTAAATCAATCCTCCCACCGTCCTGCCTCATGGGCCCTATTATGTCCTACTCTCTTATGTGTAACCTACGCAGCACAGACCTATACCTCTTTTATACAGCCACTTTGTCACCAATGCCTGGAACAAACTTCCCCTTTCTCTGAGAAAAAAAGGCAACTTCCTTAACTTCAAAAAACTTCTAAAGGACATGTTTACTAATTCCTGGACCTGTCCTTCTCCCACTCCCACCTAAACGACTCCCTCTTCTGTTCTGCTTCCCCTCTCAGCTCCCACACTTTACCACAATTAAGGTCTCTAAGATATTCTACCAGCCTTGAATTTCTCTCTGATGGTAATTGTTAGATGATGTTTAAACCTTCAGTATTACTCTTGTATTCTAACATGTTCATTTATAAGTTGTATTATGTTTCTTCTGTGTATATATAATTGTATGTTAATATTTTATTATGTTTTGGTTTTGTATTTGTTTATCTGCAGAGATTTTCTCCTCAGGTCTCCACTGAAAAAGGGCTCTGCAGCTCAGTCGGACTAACCCAGTTAACAAATGTCAAGTAAATAAATAAAAATAAATAATACATTTACAGAAGAAGCAGGCAATCAATTTACATCCAGCATACTCTGAGAAATAACCCAAGAAAAATGAGATGTGTCATTTGTCTTTTCCTGTCTTTCCAAAGTAAAAGAAAGAAAAACTGAGCTTATTAAAAATGAAATAAGAAAATATTGTCAATGGTGGAAGGAGTTGGTAAGACAAGTTCAGTCGTTTTTAGGCCACTTGTTCTGACACTAGTTCCCATATAGCTACAAACATTAAGGCCTGACTGATGTTAGCTCAAGTAATGCTCTGGTTAGTGCTATTGCATAGTTACATTTCCTAAGAGATGCTCTAAGTTGTCCAAGATTTGCACAGTTAAAAGTCAGTTATCACTACCCCCCCCACACACACTCACACACACACACACACACATAGAAGCATAGGGTCTTTGTACATACTCCTGACTATGTTTAGAAAAATTATAAATATCCAGTTCACAGTTCAGTTCACCTTTATGTCTTAAAAATCTCAAAGTCAGGTTCCTCATATAGGTTCATAGGTTCGTAGGTAGGTACTAGGCTATCGGCCCAAGGGCCTAAGTAAGCCTAGCCAACAAGGTTCTCTGGCTTATGCCACCCAAGAAAGTTATTTTCCTATGCCTCTGTCAAGCAGAGCCACAGAAGTGATCTTTGGGGTGTATTTCCTATTTCCCATCTGTTCATCAAGATTTTTCTTGAAGAGTGCTAATGAGGAACTTTGCTTGATATAGATGGGTAGCTGATTCCAGAGTATGGGAAGTCTCTGGGACAGGAATCTATCCTTGCAGCATATCCTGTTTATTGTGGTGACAAGGTTTAGGTCCCTTTAGCATGTCCAACAGTTCTGAGTTTGACATAGCTTTATATGTTAAGCAGAGATCACCTCGGAGTAGGCGATATGCTACGGAGTAAAGCTGGAGTTTTTTGAGACGGTCAGTGTAGGACATCTGTTTGAGGCTAGTAATCCTCTTTGTGAGGTACTTCTGTGGCCTTTCCAGCTGCTGCAGATGTCTTGTGAGGTACATTCCAAAAGGGGCATTGTACTCTATAATGGGTCTAATGAGTGTCAAGTAGAGGAGAACAATGACCTCTTTTTTCCTGAATGAGAACTCTTTTGTGATGAGGTGTGCCATGTAGAAGGATTTCCTGACTACTGTGGTGATGTGATTATCAAAGGAGAGACTATTGTCCACCTGGGTCCCAAGGTCTCTTATCACACATTCAGAGTTAAGTAGACTGCTGCCTATGTGGTAGTTCATGGGTACAGAGTTTTTACCAAAGCGGATGACAATGCACTTTTTGGCATTGAGCTTGAGGCCATGGCTCTGACACCAGGCATCTGTCTCAGTGAGGTCCTTCTGTAGGATGTCCACATAATTTGGGGACTCGACTATGGCTCCTTGTTTGCAGTCATCTGTGAACTTCATTAGCCAAAGGCCTTCTGTGTTAGCCTGTACTTCAGAGAAGTAGATACCAAACAGGAGAGGTCCCAGGACTGAACCCTGTGGTATTCCACTTGTCACTGTTTTGAAGTCAGATTTGGAGTCTGCAACTTTTACAGTGTGGGTTCTGTCAGTGAGCCAGTTGGCAGCCCATCTTGTGACGTAGGGATTTATACCTAGTTTAGTGAGTTTAGCTATAATTCCATTACATTATATAGGGATTTAATAGTGGCTGAAATATTAGCAAGTCATATGGGGATAGAGTTCAAGCTGTTCCTTATTATAGCAAGATTTGTTGTCTGCATGTTATACACAGAAAAAGAAACTGCATTCACATAGCTCCATGCTTTAGTTTCTATGTCTGGTTGTGGCTGTCCACTTCCTATAAGTTGTGGTTTTTCCTGATATTGCAAAAAATCTCAATTTGTCAAACTTGTGCAGTCTATAGTAGTTCTTCTTGGGTATCACATAGGCTTCTGAATTCAGTCCAAACCACCAAAAGATGTGGTGTCTTTGAGATTGTTTCACCCAACATGACTGGTTGTCTTGTGAAGATAAATCATTTCAAGCTCTTCACTATGCTTGAGGGGGCCAATCACACTGTCCTTCTTACAGGGTGAGTTTTGGTAGTTAATTCTTCTAAAAATCTCCACACACCTGAAATAGTATGGGTCTCTTAAACTACTTCCTTTCTTTTGTTGCAAGAAGATTAGTTGATCTTTTCATTCAGACTTATTTTGTTGCAGTTAATACTCTTAAATTGTTCAAAATACCACTTCAATAGTCCATATATCTCTTGTAATCTTTTGAACTTTAAAGTCTTTGTAAAATAACTTTAATAATTTTCAAATTGATAGTGGATTTAATCACTGCTTCGCTATTTCTTATTCATTCTTCAAAACCTATATCCGTTTTCCTTAAATAAAGCAATACTTTCATATAATGTAGCACAAAGTTATAATTCAGACTGACCCATTCCTTTTTTGTACCCTGCTACCTACCAACACCCGTCATAATACACTTGTGTCTTCATTCCTCACAGGGGAAGAGCCATTCTTAGACCATTTGCTCCATATGAGGTGAGAGCTGATGATAAGGGTTGCTATGGTGACACCCATCATAGCTTTTTTGCTTTACTTCCATAACCCTACACTCTTATGGTTGTGTAACTGTAGCAACCTCCTATACCACTTCAACATGTGCACGCTGACTCATACACAAACACATACACACAAACACACACACACACACACACACACACACACACACACACACACACACACACACACACACACACACACACAAAGCATATGCACACCTGGAATGGTTTGGGACAGCCAAGTGCATGTCATCCCAGTCAACAGACTTTTGCAAGCTACAAGACTCCTCTTGCAAGGTGAGCTAATTGGCCAACCAGGATACTGACATTGCCTCCTCCCAGGAAGAACAGTCTGATGCAACTGCTTATTCCCACTTTCCCCTGCCAAGGTCTTCCATTTCCAAAGCCATTATTCAAACTTAGGTTTTTCTGGGTTGCAATCAGAATTTCATTTCTATCATGCTGCTCCCCTAAATGTATAGACGTTCGTGTTTGTGCACCATTATTCACTATGTATGGTGCTTTTTTCTTTTCTCCATGGTTGTGTGACAGTGGAGTTAGAATCTATAATTAACAGGGGGGATTCAGGTGGGCTTGTCCCCAGCAAAAACATTTTATGGTATATTTTGTTATGTAGAATGTTTTCTTTTTCTTTTTGTTTCCTTTTTTTTTGATTTGTGATTCATTGAAATGAAAATGCTATTCAGTCAAACAGACTATATAGAAAACACATTATTTTGAAGTCAACCTGAGTGTAAAAAAGTATAATTATAATGGTAATAGTGTTTAATGTGGTGAGGTCCTAACGATGCTAATTTACAAATTCAGTTTAAATACAATTTGAAGGATGTATTTATAATATTAACCCACATTCATAATTCCACAAGTTAGTATTTTTGGAGAAAATATAAAACAGCCATCTTATACTTGTATAATATAGCTGGGCCATTATTATGATGTGCAGCTACATTTCGTCAGCACACGTTTAGGTACAAAGTTTTGCTGGGTACTGCTTACACTGAGGAGGTCATAAGAATCTGAACTGTATGAATCCTCCCTCAGGACAGAAGGAAAAACCTCTCAACCTCATAGCACAAAAAATCTGGACAAACCTAAAAGTAAAAGAGGGACGAAGGCCCCACAATAGGGACACATTTTAAATATTGCTCTTATAAACTTAGAAAGTTGTTAGAAGAAAATATCTTATGTTACCATGCATTTTCTGAAGGATATAAAGTCTGAAACTCGAATGACTGTCATTATTTAGTAAATTCAGTCCTCATTGATTTCCTCATAACCCCAGAAAAACCACACATTTTATGAAGAACAGACCAAAAATATGAGTTAAAATCTGGACAGTTGAGAAGTATGCAGAAAGAGAAAAAGTCTTTGGGCAATCCAAAATTAAGTGTGTGTGTGTGTGTGTGTGTGTGTGTGTGTGTGTGTGTGTGTGTGTGTGTGTGTGTGTGTGGTCTATATGACGTACTCGAAGAGACACTTTAAATACATAATAAATAACACCAAAAGACAACACCGCGAATGGCCATATCCACGGATTTGTCCCTAGGGAAAACATTTGCGGGGCCGTAAACACAACACACACTTCAAATCTAATTTAAGTGGGGGGAGAACCCCAATGTGGGTGACTGTGCCCCTCAAACCCCCTCCCAACTAAATATACCAACTCCAAGATCGCTCTACATTGGGGAAAAGGGTAAACCCCGGGAACAGCCAACTGAATTTCTTCCCTAGGAAAAAATTTGCTGACGTGGCCATTTGCGGTTTTGGGGTTTTAATCTTTTGGTGTTGATTATTACGTATTCAAAGACGTGTCTCTTCGAGTACATACTATAGACCATATATATATATATATATATATATATATATATATATATAATTAGACTGCAGCATAAGATGGTAGAATAATATGAGTAAAATAACTATTTGTAAAAAAAAACATATTTGTGTAATTTAGAAAAAGACATAGTTTTCCCAGCAGCAAACATTTTGAGTAGAAATAACTACCTTTTTCTAAGTTATGTACTTCACAATTAAGATGGGTCTGTTACTATCCGATAGAGAATCCATGTTCCAGTTACAGCCTTGGTGCAGTATGACCAGAGCAGCTAGCTGGTCTGGCATGTCACATGCCAACCCTTTCACTATGCCACAGTAATTTTTTACAAGGACTTCCAGAACATTTGGCATAAAGAAAGATAGTATGTTCCTTTATGGACAGCTAAGATAAGGAGAAAGACAGGATTGGAGCAAGTTGCATTTGTATGTCCCATTGTTATCCTTTTACTTTTGGCATTGCTACCATTTTAAGGGTTAAATAAATATCTTAGGAATTCATCTAAAAACTTTACCTTGTGGCCATTATTTTCATAATATAAGACCCAGTCAAACAATTTGCTATTGCTGAATCAGTGAATACTCCAAGTGGATCTAGGAGTTCCTTCTCCTCACAGAATTGCGTTATTGACTAGTGACTGTTGCAAAGAATGAGGCTGAATGAGGATTTCACCCACTGGTAAATTAATGATTTGGTTTTCTATATGAGAGCTGAAACTAATGATCAAAAGCAAAGATTCTAAAATATCAGCTGAGAGCAGAAATTAGTCTGACTGGTTAAGAGGACATGCATTTGTTAGAGAATTGTTCATCTAATAAAGAAAAACAATTATGTTTATTGGTGTTTTGTTGGCCTTCGAATGGCAGTGAAAAGTATACCCAATTTGTACACTATAAACTTTAATTTTACATATTTTCAGAGTTTTGTGGATTCATTATACTATCACTATTACATTCATGTATCTTAATTCCAAGTCCCTAGACATAGTATAAAACATGATGATAAGCTTTATATCTGAATTATTATAAGAATGAAGTGCAAACTCACAGGACGCCTTCTTATTAAGTCACATGTACAGGTTTCCTTCTACAAAAAAAAAAAGGGTACAAAAGAGAGAAAATATAATGTCCAACTAGAAGGCTGGTAGATTAATTAGAATAGTTAGTAGAATACTGTAGAAGAGGAAAGGTTTGTAACAGAGTTGCACAAGAGAAGAAAGCATAACCACAAAGAAAATGAAAAATTTCTGTAGAGATTGCCAGCCTGCCAGTATTGGAAACAGACTGCGAAATTCAAAATATAGTCTCAAACATAACAAGTTTCTAGCTGTCTAGCAATACAATATAGTGGCTGCTCTAGTGCTGTACATGGCAAGACAGCAGGTGTAATATGTATAATATATATATATATATATATATATATATATATATATATATATATATATATATATATATATATGTATATATATATATATTTAATGTATATGTATACATATATATTATTTAATTATATTTTATATTTATATTTATACTTATATAACTATATATACATATATATGTTTGATCCACTGATTTTTGATCAACTGTATCAGTTTTTTTGCAGTTTGGCAATTCAAACTTACCAATAGATTAAAAGGAACCCGCCAAAAAGCAATATAGATACAATATATATATATATATATATATATATATATATATATATATATATATATGTATATATATATATATATATATGTATATATATATATATATATATATATATATATATATATGTATATATATATATATATATAGGTACTTACGCATTATCGCAACCAAATTTTCACAGTAATACCGCTCGCTTCCTGGTGTGTCAATTTAACTATAAGTATATACAGAATCACAATGACAATGTTAACTTTATTAAAAATCATTGTTTAGGTAGGAAAGGCAGTATAACATGTAAGGAATGACTGCTTGTTTCAAGCTATGCCATTTCCCCGACATTGTGTCACTGGAAATACATTTTCCACAACAGTTGTGTGTAACACACATTCCATATCTCAAGCCGCGAGCCGCTGAATGTAATAGACTCACAATCTGACAATTGTCCAGTTGTCTACTACTTGACAGCTACAACAAAAAAAAAAGAAAAAGACCAAAAAAAAAGCTGTCAAACTTTGCAGCATGTAGTTTATAATAAGGGTGATGGCAGGAAATACGGTGACAAGCCTTAACCCTTTTATTCTTTACTGGTACTGTTACCAGTGCTGACATGTGAATACATTCCGACGGCTTATCAGTGCATTACCGATCAAGAAGCGGCGAGCGCAAACAGCATAAGTACACAAAAAACATGATCTGCACCATTTTCCACGATACCCCTGCCTAAAACAACCTTTCAATGTGAAGGAAAACACACTTATTGACATAACAGCAGCATCAATGTTTACATCTGTGCACGAGGAAGCGAGCGGTATTACCACGAAAATGTGGTTGCGATAATACGTAAGTACTATAACTATATATATATATATATATATATATATATATATATATATGCATATATCTTTAAATTCAACATATATATAAAGATATGTATATATATATATATATATATATATATATATATATAGATATATATATCAATAAATCAAAAATTCAACAGTTTGAAAGGCAAATGATCAAAAACTGGTCAAATAGCTGCTTATAAAAAATATTACTTTTGCAGGGGAGCAAGACCTCGTCTCCCACAAAGCCCTTGCAAAATTTATATATATATATATATATATATATATATATATATATATATATATATATATATATATATATATATATATATATATATATATATATATATATATGTGTGTGTGTATGTATGTATGTTATACTGCAGTGGAGAAAGGGCAAATTGTCACTCCTCACTGTACTGCAATCTCAAACACAAACAGAAACAAGTTGGTAAGTTCAATTACCTGAATTTCTATTAGATGTACTGGCTTTTTTTCGACAACTTGTATGCAGTCTGTCTGTCTATCTATCTATCTATCTATGTATCTATCTATCTATGGGTACACTGAAATACACTGAACCTATCATTGATTGACATCTGTTTAGCGGAAAAAATATTTTTGACTACACAGTCAACATGTGGAGAGATTACACATTTCTCATTGTAGAGAAATGTGCCTTTTCTTTGAGATTGTGCAATATTGGTGTTAGAATATTTAATTAGAAGGTGATGTGGGGGCGCGCAGTCACCCACATTGGGGGAAGTAGACGTCTTTCTTCTGTAAAAAACAATTTTTTATTTTACTTTTTTTTTTTTAGGTTTAAATTTGCATGTGCCAAGATTATTGCTTGACACATGCATAGTTGTGTGTTGATGTATGCAAAGTTAAGTTTTTCAGGTCAGCTTTGCAAACGTTGATCTTTCGGTGTTTCATTTAATTTTATCCATCTACTTACATATCTGTGTAGGTATATATCTACATCTATACATATATATATATATATATATATATATATATATATATATATATATACAGACAGAAAGAGAGAGAGATACATAGGTATGTGACATCACACAGTTCTTGGGGTAGGAAAATATGCTATTTCCCTGAGACTGGGCAATCTTAGAGTTAGTTTATATAATTAGAAGGGTCTGGGGATTGCATAGGCTCTTGTCCCCTCCAAAAAATGATCCCCCGGATTCACTATCCTTCCGTGCAGGACTAGCTTAGTCCTGCACAGAAGCGGACGTTTAGGAGCAGGACAGCAGTGCACCATGCATATTAATGAAGGCGTGCTGCCTGAGCTACTAAACTTACATGGAGCGTGTCTGAGAGGAGAGGTCTCAGAATATACACACCCCTACAAAGAAGAACAGTGAAGCATTAATAATAGAATGAGCTAGACCGCTCATAGGTGTTCGCATACCCCCAGCAACATCGCCCCATGTTTACAAGAGCAATAGTTAAAACAGCAAATATAAAGATGTTTTTTTTTTTTATGAAACAAATTAAATTTAACTGTAGGTGTGCGGGTTTGCCCATCGCTTTGCTATGCTTAATGCAGCTTAAATGGCACAAGGGGATAAAAAGCAAGATATATGCAAATGAAGCAGTACAACAATAGTGTAGTGGGCAGAGCATACGTCTTACGAGCAGTTATTGCCGGTTCGAGTCCCACTCCAGTACATTCTGTTTTCCATGACAAATCACTTTATGACCAATATTTTTAGTTGCATAACTGACTAAATAACATATATTTGTGACCTGGAGTACTGCATTAAATGCACATGTGAGGTGTCATTGTCATAATGTTGAAAAGTGCACAGATAATTACAACAGCCCCATACAGTATATGTACACAGGAATCAGGGATACAAATGGAAGGTGAAATGTGTAATGAATAATAACTACATAAAGTTTCCTAATCCACCACCTTCCCAAGAACCAGTACACATTACTGTCTAAATTAGTGCTGTGGTAAGTGGGAATAAGTACTAGTAAGCAAGTGTAAGCACTATTAAGCAGCAGTAAGTCAGAGTAAGCATATTTAAGCAGTAATAAATGAGTTTAAGCCCGTTTGCATGGGGGTAAGCAATGAGCACACAGGTTAAGCAATATTGAAGTTAACTCTCTGTAAGCATATTTAACCTGATGTTAGCATTTCTTACCTTCACGCAAACCTGCACAAACCCACTTACAATTGCTTAAAAGTGCCTTAAGCACTCTGTATGCATCAGCTGCTGTTCTGGCCTGAAACAAAATAAACAGCCTTTGCGGGTCTTGAATCCAGGACCCTCTACAACATTGTCACAGTACTTAACCATTAAGCCATCACAGCAGTACATAAGACTGAGGTATCATCAAACAGATCCTCACTATAGGGAATTCAAACTGAACATGTGAAAGTTATCTATATACAGCTTTATGTTGTATAACCTATTACATAACATAAATATGTGAGCTGGAATACTGCATTAAGCCCAGATGTGAGGTGTCATTGTAATAAAGTGTTGAGATCCCCTAATAAACACAAGGACCCCATACAGTGTACGTACACATGAATCATGGAAACCAAACACATATATAACATGTAATGAATAATAAATCAATGCCAGAAAGCAAATATAATGCAGTTTAAATATTAAGCAATGCTAAGCATTGCACTGCCCAGCTTAGTAGGTGCAAGCAATGTGTAGGCCAGCTAACTCAGTCTGCCCATTGGTATACCCCTTTAAGCAATGCCAACCTTAGGTAAGTAGGTTTGCCCATAGCTTAGCCTTTTCAAAACCTTTCAATTACAGCAAGGTGAGGGAAATCTGCCCTATTTAAACCCAACAGGCAGGAATACACATCATAACAGGTTGTAGCTTCCCCTTGTAGGCAATATGTCTGGAATGGGAGAGGTGTGCACTTTTGGGCACAGTGCTGGGGCATCCAGGAGTCCAGAGTCATGGCAGGACACCTTGTGAAAGACCATGACCAGAGACTGCTGCAAGGCCAGTACCAGGGTTCCCAATATAAAGCGGAAGCCTGGAACTGTCTCGCCCGTGACCTCACCAGTGCCACTGGCATACCCCGAACTGGTGATCAGGTCAGGCATCACTATGCCAACCTGAAGCAGGGAAAGGGGGATCTCTTGGATCAGTGGATCCAAGAGGCTAGGAGGACAGGGGAGGTACCAGACTTGTGTAGGTATCGGTCCACTACCTGTTTAATAATTGCCATCTCATATATATTATGGATAGGTATGGCTAAATATTCCTGTTATGTTCTTCATAGCAGCAAGTGGGTGGGCTACAAACCAGGAGGCCCATGGATGTTGCTTGGAGCATTTGTGATGTGAGGCAGGTTAGTAATACCCTTGCATGTACTGTCAATAGAAATAAATCTAAAAGAGGTAGAAAGTTAATTGCCTGTATAAAACCTGTATTGTTTAAGGCATGTACTGCATACACCACAGAATATGGCAGGAAGAGTTTCATATAGGTTGCATGTAAATAAAAGCATAATAGCCTGACAATAAAGGTCTAACTGCTGGACTGCATGTGTTTACTCTGGTATCATATGGTAATGTAGATTTCCAATCACTTAATAGTACTGTTGTATTAAACACTGTTACTCACACTGTGCAACATAAATAAACTGTAGGAATGTCTGTATATTACTGGTGTAATCCCAAGAGGTCATATAGTACAAATGAGAGAGACATAGACAGAAAACAGTGAAAAGACTGACAACAAAATCCAAACAGCACACTCAGCTGAGATGTGAACTGTTGTATTTCTAGCACACACAGCCATGGTTCAAATCCTGGCAGTGGTAGTAGGTCGCATACAGAATGATACCCCACAACTGTACAGATATATCCAGAATGTCCAGTAAACTGGCCCATATCTGCTGCCTGTCCCCCTGGGAAATCAGTGGGATGTTCCTAGACATTTAGGCAGCAAACAAGAAATACAACTGATTGTCACACATCTATAAGAACAAACCTGTCACTCTAGCAACTCCCCAAAATGTTATGAGAGTAATAAGCCAAGTATGTCCCATATACACCACCATGTTGTCAAGCTGTGACCAGAGTGTGTACAGTAACAGAGTGAGATGTATGTGCATAATACTAATGTGGAATCTGGTAATTTTATCCTGTACTGGTACTGTTTACTCTGGTATTGTATCGCATTGTTATTGTTGCAGTTGCTCTGAATAATAAGGTATCACTGATCACTGTCACCCACACTGTTCTACATAATAGAACTCTCTAGGCAATCCTGTATAAGAGTGTTGGAATACAAGGTCAGAATGTAAAACCACAGGAGAATTATAGACAGAAATCAGATAAGAGATATACAGCAATATCTATATAGCACACAACTGTGATGGACAGTGTTTTATTTTTAGCAGACACAGCCATGGTCCGAATCCTGGGAGTGGTAATAGGCTGCATACAGAATCATACCCCACAACTGTACAGATATGTCCAGAATGTCCAGTATAGCGGCCCATATCTGCTGCCAGTCACCCTGTCTCCCTGGGAAATCAGTGGGATGATCCCAGATGTTTAGGCAGCAAACAAGTAATACAAGTGATTGTCAGACATATATGAGAACAAACCTGTCACTCTAGCAACTCCACAAAATGTTATGAGAGTAATAAGCCAAGTATGTCCCATCTACACCCCCATGTTGTCAAGCTGTGACCAGAGTGTGTGCAGTAAGAGAGTGAGATGTATGTGGATAATACTAATGTGGAATCTGGTCGTTTGTGTGGCAACATTCAGGTAGTGCTAACAAACATTGCTCCCACAGGTCTGTCAGATATGAACACTGTGCCTAGAAATAAAACCTTGATACCCTGTACTGGTACTGTTTACTCTGGTATTGTATGGCATTGTGAGTGTTGCAGTTGCTCTGAATAATAATGTATCACTCATCACTGTCACCCACACTGTGCTACATAATATAACTGTCTAGGAAATACTGTATAAGAGTGTTGTAATTCACTAAAGGTTTCAGAGAAAATATTCAAAATATGTCCCGGTTCACCTGCATGGTTTCAAGACATGCCCAGAATCTGTGCAAAAAGAGATGGACAGGTATGTGCATAACACCAACCTGGAATCTGGGAGTATGTGTAGAAACAGTTAGTTAGTGTTAAACAATTCCTCCACAGGTATACCAGGTAAGAGGTGTATACTGCAGGTAAAAGCAGTTCATGGATATAGTTGTTGACAGCCATACCACTGTCCAAAGTAAGGCAATAGGGTAGTGTACTAATACTTGTAAGGTACAGATAACAGCATTGACTAGGAAGGTAATGCGAACTACAGGAATATA
Organism: Protopterus annectens; assembly: GCF_019279795.1. NCBI lineage: Eukaryota > Metazoa > Chordata > Ceratodontiformes > Protopteridae > Protopterus > Protopterus annectens. Next base: position 327,474,739 of record NC_056742.1, read on the forward strand.
CTAGTTGTTAATTGACATCTTTCTCCCCCCCCCACCATATCTGCAACAATAAACTAAATACTCAACTCAATTGGTATGTGCTGACTTAACTGTAATGTTGGGACATATGTCCTATTGTTCAATAATTATTTAAATCTGTTTCTATGCATGTGCTATGTTGAAATACTCCCACATTGGTGGCATGCTGCCATCAATGTACCTGCATGCTGTTGTAATTACCACTGTGGTCTCATATATGCATGTGTTCTGTTTGCTATGCAACTGTTCCATATCTGGTGTCTGGGTTAATGGTAATATCTATGCATGCTGTTATACCAAATCCTGGAATGTGTTGACTATTACTAACTCACATATGTTAATAAAAGTTAAACACCACAGCACATATGGGAATGTGGGTCCCAGTGGACCCACCTGTCCCACCTCAACTGGCCATGGCACCGGGCACCAGCACGTCTGGGGCCCAACTTGGGACCCCCTCGTCTGTTGGTCCTGCATTACTTTCGGCTGGAACCACCTCAGGTGGTGGGGCTCACCCCCCCTGGGAGCAGATGTAGACAGGAAACTGTCACCCATCGTCAAGTCTGGGTCGTGGTGCAGAGCTCAACCTGGTGTTTGGATATCTGCTATGCCAGCTCAAGTGCCGCGAGTTGCAACTAGAGGGTCAGCCTGGCTCTTTGACTCAGCCCCCAGCACAGCTACCTTCGGGGCTGTGAAGCTGCAGTGGTGACTGCCCATGGGTGGGGACCTCAGTCCCACTATTTCCACTAGAGGGGTCATGATCTTCCGATTTCCCAACACCCCCTCCCCATCAAGGTGTTTACCCCCCACATGTGTCATATACCACTCCTGTATGCATCTTGTTTGTCTTGTCTGTTAACCTACCTCCCCAAATATACCTACTACCCCTCCCTAACATCCCACTCTCACCAGAAAAAAAGGACAATCTGTTCCCCCCCAAATATATTGCCCCATACATAGCTGTCCATTTTACACACATGTCCACTGGACACGTGTAATCTGGTCTAATTGGCTTTACAACATATTATTGTTGTCCTCACCCCTCTCTTATGTGTTTGAGTGTGCAAATCTATCCCCAAATTCAGTGTATATGCACAGCCTGTTGCTGTAGAACAAATGGGCAGCTATGGACCTTCCCTACACCCATCCT